>NW_025849768.1:1321-2178 GCF_002878395.1 Capsicum annuum
GGAGTATTTCTAAAAGCCACTTACTTTTAAGATAAGCTTACTATCTCACAAAATGTACAGAGGTCTGTAACGGAGTGAATTGATATGTAAGATTTCAGAGCTTCATGGCCCGATTATTCGATAAAGAATGATTTTCGAGATTACTGAGTTTTCCCCAAGTTTTGAAACTAACCGGGAGTTCATTGTTCATTGCTCGATTGAGATTACCGTGAAATTGACTCGGCTCTAGACCAGCAGACTATTTCGGTCATACGTACCCCCAGCACACAATAGCATAAAGTAACACAAGATAGATAACTCATACACAACATGCCCATAGGCCATCATACACAATACATAATTAAGGACTTCACACTTAGCAAATCAAATGGCCTCATTTGTCTATATAAGCATCCAATCGAACACGTGGGGAGCATTCTTTGGGTCCATAGCAAATACCATGCACAAACATCATAGTTACCTTAACAATTCATCATGGCATTCCATCATACACCCAAAACGCACCACAAATTCAAGGAAATCAACTATCCATAGGAACAATGCATGAATTTATCTTTTAAGACCTAATGAACCACAATGCATAGTTTCCTATTCTCTTAAATATTTTGTCAAACATATGGTAGACATAAGTTAAGCATATGGATATGGCATGAAATCATAATTTGGATAACAAACATGTCAAATAATTAAATTCTTCTTCAGATAGGCATTTTAGCAATCATCTTACATGCACTATTTAGGGCATAGGTTTAATGCTCAATTTCATGCACCACAACACCATCATCCTTCAACTTCAACATCCACATTTCTCAATTCACAATCCAACTCACATTTAGAAAATATTTGACATATCAATC
>NW_025849769.1:0-3531 GCF_002878395.1 Capsicum annuum
CATTTGAACCATATATCGTGTATAACAAGTTTATTGTTAGAACAGATAATACACAGGTAAGATGGTGGCTAACAAGAAAAATACAAAACTCAGTTACGACAAAGAAAATTCGGATACTAGTATTAAATATACTGAATTTTACATATACAATTGAAGTAATCAATACTAACAAAAATATCATTGCAGATTACTTATCAAGACAAAGCTACTCAACTGATTTACCAATGGAAGAGGCTGATGCCAAAGATACCCAGACTGACTTATTACTCCAAATGTTTAAACAAATGAAGTTATTACAAGAACGAGTTATTACACTAACTACTGAAGTTACAAATGTAAAAGTGCAAGTTGAGCACTAAAAAAAATAAGATACTGCTTAGGAAGAGCACATTAAAAAACTAGACCTAGAAGGTGACGATGAGAAACACCTTAAAACTCAAATTACTGATGTAACTTCAATTACAGCTGCAGGCACATCTAAAGGGAAAAATATAATCACTAAAAATAGACCTGAAATACCAAAGAAAAAGAATTATAACCTCAGCCAAATATTTTCAAAGCCATATACACCAAATATACAAAATTTAGAAGCATTTGCACCTCCCCAGATACATACATATTCTGAATCACTTAACTAAGAAAAACAGATATACAACTATTCTTCTCGTAAATACATTGACAACATAAACACCTTACAAACCTTATTAAATACCAAACCTATTCAAAGTGAAGAGCTAGCCGCACAACAAAAAGGATATATTACCTAGAAATGCCAAAATTACAATAAACTTATTGCCTTACCAGGTACAAGCCCAAATTTTATTAATTCATGTTACTATTGTAGATTATTATCTACGGTTTACACAACCGATGGAGAAGAGTTAGCAGGAATCCCAGAAATTCACAAAGAATTTATGATTTATAAGAGAATTACCAACAGACAATTATTCTATGTTCGATTTTATTTCGCACCAGAAGAAATATTATTCGACGAAATTAAACAGACTATTAATGTAGTCAAAATGGGTATGACCAGAGATTATATTATTCCAAAAGAAATATGTGAACAGACCGAGATACCAAAAACACAGATACCAGCATTTTACCGCAACAAAAGAGTTATTGGAATAAACAATATATTTACAGAATTACTTAATAATTATTCAAATAAAAAATCAGTTTGGATATATAATTCAAGGAATTAAGCATTAATTTATTCAACTTGCAAAGAAGTTAGAGATCATGACATGGAAGAACTTAGAAAATGGGGATTGACACTCCTCAGATCAAAAGAACAACCGTTAACAAGATCTATCAGTAAGGGAATTATTTAAGAAGAAGCTATGGATCAATTTTGTGAAAAAGTTGGCCAAAAATACAAAGACCACATATGCAATAGATGTAGTGGCAAGCGCAACTTTATTCCAGATGTGATGCTACACTGAAAAGAAGATAGAAAAACAGCAGATTCAACAAAAAAGAGATAGCTACGGAGCAAAATAATGAAAACAAGCTATTAAATTGTGAAAGAGACATGTAGATAACTTTCACAATTTCCTTTACGTAAATTGTAAAAATTGTATAGAAAAAGTCTTAAGTATTAACAATTTTTTGTCTTTTAGTAGTTTAAGATGAAGACCTTTTTTGATAGCCTATAGCCTAGCCTTTTTGACATTTTTTACAAAGTTTTTTAGTCTTTTAGACATGTGCATGTAAAGTTTCAGCTTATAAATAAACAAGCATTTGCTCAGATGAAGGATAAGCCTTCATCATTTGAAGCAAAAAATTCTCTCTCTTGTCTACAACAAATATTTTGATTATTTATTAAAAAACAAGTATATTTCAATGGAAAAATCTATGAAGGAACAAAACTTAGAATTAATAAACCTACCAAAATAGGTATGTTCATTTACTATTATGAATAGCTAAATTCATAATTCCTAACAATCATGATATGATAAAATAAGTTCCATGTTAGTTACTGTATAATAGAATTATTCGAAGAATAGCATGTTAAGAAGTTTATTAGCAAAGTGGGAACAGAGAAAAATTCCTAAGAACTATGCCATCCTAAAGGTGAAACCAATAAGGCAAGAAGCCGTGGTGGGGAGTAGTCGAGTTGAGGCGCTGTTTAAGGGAAAAATATTTGGATTACCATGCTAATAGTGATCAACGAACATGTTATTTAAGAATAATCTAGTATATAATAATCTAATATGATCATATTTTGTTATGTGTATGATTGAAGGGAATATTTTGAATATAGCAATTTTAGAAAAATGAATAATTATTTATTTGACGAAATGGTAGATAAATTTAAAATACTTATTTTATATGCACTTAAGCATATATAAGTAGTAGATATAAGAAAAATTATATTAGAAAAAGCATTTGGTAAATATTATATGACTAGAATAAATTACATACCACAAATACCTAATTACACTTACAAACACATATATACCAAACCTACATGTCCACCATGATAAATTACTTATATTTAGAATTTTGGGAAAAAGATATGAGAAACATACAATTAATAGAAAAACAAATGAAAACAAATTTAGACAAATACATGGAAACTAAAGATATAAAATATCTAGATATCCTTAATGAAAATATGCAAGAATTACATAGACTGAAACAAACAACTAAAAAATATTATGAAAAAGCATTTAATCAAAGCTTAAATGACATATGATATTAAAGTAATTATTTTATATATACTTAGAGATATAGAAATTATATACATAAAGAAAATAATATGGAAAAAATTACAAGATTACGAAGAGGAAGAATTATTAAACAGTATAGAAAACTTACGCATATATTATGAACATCAATATTAATTAGATTCAGATGGATGTTATACAGACTAAAAATATCAGAGTATATTAAGAAAATTAGAGCAAACCAAGAATACCTACATAAAGAAATTAATTATAGAAAACAAATTAGAGAAATAATGAAAAATCTAATAGAAAAATTAAAATGGATAGACGAAACCTTAAAAAGTCTAGCAAAAGGCAAAGATAAAAGTTTAGATAGTTTAAAAAATTCATTAAAAAGTGAACAAGAAGAAATAGTTAGTAGCATAATAACCTCAAACAAGATATTACATATAGTACAAATAGAATAGATTATTATACATTTACTTTAAAATAAAATGATAAACTACGAATATCTAAAATATTGGAGACAAGAAATAGAAGAAATAAGATTAACAGAAAACCTTATAAAAACAAATTTAATTGAATACTTTAAAACAAAAGATATAGAATATTTAGAATATCCTAAAAATAATATAAAATATTTACAAAAACTAATAGAAAAAACTAAAGAATATTATAGAAAAGCATTTAATCAACTACCATTTAATCACCCCCCAAAATATGAATATCAGTAAAATTGAATATATTAATAAAATATATGAAAATAAAAAATACAAGAACGAAGAAAAACAGTTAATGAATATTGCTAGAAAGAATTTAACAATTACATAAATTAATGGATACATCTTACGAAAAGAAT
>NW_025849770.1:0-1769 GCF_002878395.1 Capsicum annuum
GTTTGGCTTTGTTTATTGGTTTATTGTAGGGCATATCTCATTTCAAGATTCATCGACTGGAATCCGATTTGATTTCCATTATACTTATTTCCATTTTATTTAGTTAGTAGAACCTTCTAACTATATATTACTCTTATACAAATTCTCCTCTTTCTCTTGTTTTTTTCTCTAAACCAAAGACGGGGAATTCTAAATTAATTAATTATCTTAGTTTTTCTTTAATTTTTCTTCTTTAATTAGAAATTCTTTAAATATTTCTATTTTTTTCTATAAATAGAATAAATAGAATCAGGAGGTCTTTATTTAAATTTTTTTTCTTAGTGATTTAGTGATCTAGAATGGAACAAGTAATCAAATAGAAGAGAATGTATAGGAACTTCCATCTCAAGATTTAGAAGATCTTGTGTTTGTATATTCCTTTTATTACTTTATTATTATTTAATAATAGTATTAGGATTCGAATCCAGGTGGAGGGGTTTTTCTTGGTTGAATACAGAAAAAGAAGACTACGTTTTTTGTGTTGTGCTTCGCTAGGTCGAGGTAAGTAAGGTATACAAAGAAAAAGCCTATTTGATAATGAAAGTGACCAAAGATATTCGTTTTTCAAAAACTTTAGCTTGTACACAAATACAGCAGTCCCTTCCTAAATCCATGTGAATTCCTCTTCGTAGTTTTTCATTTCACCAGGCCCATGAAATGATTTGACTTCCAAAATTCAATAAGATTGGGGATATCAAAAGAAAGGGGGTCTCACTAATTCTTTTATTGTGGATATGAATATGTAATTCGCCTCCGAAGATTAATGACGAAAGGTTGGTTTGTTTATCTGCAATTGAAAAAATAAATATCGATTGGATCCATTGATATGCATTTTTTCTTTCATCTGCTTAAACTTAAACAATTGCCGTGAGTAAACTTATAGGAATAGTTGAATTTCACTTAGTTACAAGCAAGAAATAATAATGAAGAAATGAAAATTATACTTTTTTTTTTATTTTTATTTTATTTTATAGGGCTATACGAACTTGAACCGTAGACCTTCTCGGTAAAACAGATCAAACTTATTATTATTAAAATGATCTGAACTATTTCAAAGACCCAACATGCATTTTTTTTGCATTGGGCTCTTTCATTAACTGATATTTATAGCAGTTAGTCTGCCATTTTTTTTCTTGACAGAAAAAAAGATAATGAAATGGCTCCATGTGCTCTGATTCATTATTTGGGAGCATTACTAAAGTGTTTCAAAGGGGGGATTATCTTGACGTAGGTCTGTCTCTGGCCTAAATAAACCTAAGTTAAATGAAGTCTTTATCGTTTCTGCTTAAAAAATCAAATATGAAACTTTATACACCTTAAAGTTCATATGACGAAAAGAGATTTTTTTGAGGTCCTTATACTCTCATTATGCGTAGCATTGAATAGACCGGGTATTCACCTTATCAAGATCTCAAATCAATGATGGGGTCTGTTTGGCACCTCCTAAATGGACGTCCAAATTGGACCAAACCCTTTGTCAGGCTATGGTTTCCTCAAAGTTATGGAGTAAGACATCGATTTCTCAACAAGATCGATTTTTCTGATTGTATGATGAACTCCCATGAAAAACATTGGCGCGCATGTAAAAGAGTGTCTCTACCAACTGAGCTATAGACCTTAGTGCTTGTGATACATATTTTATCATGTACATAAATTCTTGTCAAGATAAATATTCCATGATCTAACATCAACAATCTTTGATCTCTTTGAGTGGTATTCCTTAGATTAGT
>NW_025849771.1:0-585 GCF_002878395.1 Capsicum annuum
ATAGACGACCCTGACAACGAAAAACACCATCTCCCCCTTGGGAGAAAACCTCGGCTTTCTGATTCTGAATTGACTCTTTGATCTTGACAAGGCTAGGATCCCTGTCTTATTTTTCTTTCACCTTGGAAACTAGAGATGACTCTGAACTAATATGAACACATATACCACCCTCTGAAGAATCGACTAAGCGAATGCCTAGTCTGGCAAGCTGATGGTTCTCCTAAGCCATATTTTTCTTACTATCCTCAACGTGAGAAATACTACCTATAGAGAGTCGACTGAGAGTGTTGGCCACAATATTGGCCTTGCCCGAATGATAAAGAACACTCATGTCGTAATCCTTCAAGATCTCTAACCACCTTCTCTGGAGAAGATTGAGATCTTTCTGGGAAAAGACATACTGGAGGATTTTATGGTCTGTGAATATACTACATGAACTCCATAGAAATAATGCCTCCGAATCTTCAAGGAAAAAACTACCGCTGCTAACTCAAGATTATGAGTAGGATAATTCTTCTCATGTGGCTTTAACTGTCTGGAGGCGTAGGCTATGACCTTACCATGCTGCATGAGGACATATCCCAA
>NW_025849771.1:685-4095 GCF_002878395.1 Capsicum annuum
TGCTAACTCAAGATTATGAGTAGGATAATTCTTCTCATGTGGCTTTAACTGTCTGGAGGCGTAGGCTATGACCTTACCATGCTGCATGAGGACATAACCTAAACCCACTCTGGATGCATCACAATAGACTAAAAAACCATCTAAACCATCTGGAATAGCTAGAACTGGAGCAGAGATAAGTCGAGTCTTCAACTCTTGAAAGCTTTTCTCGCATGAATCAGACCACTGAAACTTAATCTTTTTCTGAGTCAATCTAGACATAGGAGATGCAATAGAAGAAAATCCCTCAATAAACCGTCTGTAATAGCTAGCCAAACCCAAGAAACTCCTAATATCTGATAGAGATACAGGTCTAGGCCAGTTTCTTACTGCCTCAGTTTTCTGAGGATCTACACTAATGCCATCACCAAAAACAATATGGACAAGGAATGCTACTGATCTTAGCCAAAATTTACACTTGCTGAACTTAGCAAATAATTAGTGATACCTGAGAGTCTGAAGAACAATCCTGAGATGGTCTACATGATCACGCTCTGTGCGAGAATAGACTAGAATATCATCTGTGAAGACTATGAAAAACATATCCAAGTACTGCTTGAACACATGATTCATCAAATCCATAAAAGCTGCAGGGGCATTGGTAAGACCAAATGACATAACTAAAAATTTGAAGTGACCATACCGAGTATGGAAAGCTGTCTTCGAAATGTCACAGTCTCTAACCCTGAGCTGATGATAGCCTGATCTGAGGTCTATCTTGGAGAAGTAACTGGCACCCTGAAGTTGGTCGAATAGATCATCAATCCTAGGAAGATGATATCTATTATTGATCGTGACCTTGTTGAGTTGACGATAATCAATACACATCCTGAGAGAATAATCTTTCTTGTGCACGAATAATACTGGCGCACCCCATGGGGAAATGCTGGGTCTGATGAATCCCTTATCTAAGAGATCCTTCAACTGATCTTTCAGTTCCTTGAGTTCTACTGGTGCCATTCTGTATAGCGGAATAGAAATAGGTTGAGTATCCAGAAGAAGGTCTATGTGGAAGTCTATTTCCCTTTCGGGAGGAATGCCTGGAAGATCTTCGGGAAAGATATTTGAGTATTCATTAACAACAGGGATTGTTTCGAGGCTGGGATATTTAGAACTGGAATCTTTAACAAGCACAAGATGATATACACACCCCTTAGAAATCATTTTTCTTTCCCGACGGTAAGAAACAAGTTGACCCCTGAAAGCTGAAATGCTACCCTTCCACTCTAGGGCCTGTATGATCTAACCTCTCAGACTTTCACTATTTGTACCAATCATGAGCAACATCCTGTAAATGGTGCACGGCTAACTCGGCACTCTCACTAGAAGTAACACCCATGATGTCAATGACCTTATGGACTTGGTCAATAAACTCTGAGGGTCCTCATCAGACTTGGACCCATGAAAAGATGGAGGGTTCATCTGGGTGAAGTCCCAAACCCTAGCTACTTTGGGATTGGCCAATGGATTGGCCGAAATAAATGGTGGCCATTCAGTCTATGCAGCCATGGACTGAGCAAGTGTGGTAAATGTGGCTCTAAACTCCGCATGAGAAACATTTTCGCCCAAAGGATCTTTGGGCTGAGGAGCTGGCTGGTTTCTTCTCTTTGGGGCCATGTCTGGAATAAGAGAAGAATGGATTAGACTAAGAGTTTAACTTGTGATTATGCTCACTAGCATGACATGAATAATGAAGAAAGGAGACTGTTCCTAAAATATCTTATAGCCTCCTGCACATAAATGTGGTGCACAACACACCCATGTACAAGACTCTACTAGATGCGGCTTTCAGACTTCCTAGGAATCTATTGAACCTTAGGCTCTGATAACAAGTTTGTAACACCCCGATTCACTGAACCAAAATGCTACACGGTGATCATTACCCCGAGGGACCACAAGCTAACCCATGACTGATATCTGTACCTGTATACTGCAAATCATGATATAATAATGCAGAATACATAGAATTGTAAGGCCATAAGGTTCAACTAGATAAAACTATGTGGGTGAAAATATCCAAAACAACTCAATCAGAACATAAATCTAAAGATAAATCTGAAAGCCTCTAAACTATCAGAATAAGGAATTGAAGGAATATGTCTCTAACTAACTCCGTAAAACTAAATTGAAGAAATAAATAAATGTATCAAATCATATTGTCCTCGAATTAATGAGGACTCACTGTGTCCCTGTGACTGGAATGCTACCGCTACTGCTGGGTTGGAGCTCGTGTCTCGAAACCTATGGTGTAATATTAAAAGAAAGCACCATAGCGCAAATGCGTCAGTACAACTGGAGTACTGAGTATATGAGGAAGGTAGGCTGAACATAAAGGGTTTCATGCATGAACAACACTAACTGACTAATATGAACGTGGGATTGCAAACATACATATATAGAAACTGGGACCGTGAATACGTGATAGCATGACTTGTAAGCTAATACATGATTTACTGATAACTATCATGAATGGTACTAAAACTAATAACATGGATGACTGTATCTGACAGTCCTGTATATACTAAAATCTGGAGAACGCCCTGAGTTCTTTTACTAGGACTGATACTGTAACTGTGGGAAGTAGTGTTTAACTGACACGCCCCATGTATGTTGTTATGGCTAAGCTTGGGTCCAATCTCTGCCCCGACTGAAGGGGTGTCAATACCGTGCCACGGGTAAGGACAGCCTATAAGTGACCCTTATCTAGCAGGTACTCACTGAGAACAGTGGAAACCCTAAACTGACGGGTTAAGCCATCTCATCAACCCTAATTTGATGGGTTAAGATATCTCAACCTACATGGGCTACGTAGTTCTGGAACACAAGGATGACTACTAAGAATCACACCCTGAACTGGTGGATGAGTTCCCATCCTTGGGTTCACTCGATGCTAACCTCTACTCCCATCTAAAGGGACTGGACATGAAGAACTGGCTGTGCATGACTTAATCTTACTGAATTCCGTTGACTGGTGGAATGTTACTGATATCTGACAACTGACTAAGATCATGAGGTTTTCCTGAGTCACATGACTGACTAAAGTTTGTGGAATCATAACTTGAGTTCGGATATCGTGAAACATGACATGGCTCTAGGCACACAACTATAGTTTTTGGGTACAAGTACCCCCAACACTCAATGGAAGGAAATTGACACACATGACTGACTTGATCATAAGAGTAGAGTCCATAATTTATAATATCATAAGTAAGGATCTCATACTAAGCATGGTTATATACAATGTATTGCATGGAAAGGATTTCATATCATATGGAAGTACTTGCACAATCTTAATATCATGTTCATTGCATAATCATATTGGCAACACATACCAATAGCATGGAAGTTTATGTGGATTGCATGGTTATCAT
>NW_025849772.1:0-2989 GCF_002878395.1 Capsicum annuum
GGGTTCACCCGAACCCCCTTGGTAAAAAAATTATGTTGTATATATAAAATAGAAAATCTATATTTATGTACGTATATTAATGTTGAACCATATAAAACAAGGCACTTAGATAGCCCAGTGGTGTTATTTTCTCTTCTTGGACGCTTCCTTCAGCCTACTGCGCGGGTTCGATCCTTACTAGTGGCTATTCTTTTTTTTTTTAATAAAAAAAAACAAGGTGTTGCTGCTATAGAAATAAATTAAAATAATAATAATAATAATAATTGTTTTGCGGAGAAATTTGACTTTTGAAAGTCGCCACTTAATTTTGAAAAAAAGAATTAAGAAATCTTTAAAGAGTTACTTAAAATGATTCAAAACAGGAAAATCATTTAAGTTTTGATGATTCTGAGTAGGTGGTTCTTATTAACGTTTTAAGAAGGTGTTAGGCACCTAAAACGTCCGCTAACTTGCGATTATCCAGATTGTTTGAAAATCGTCTTTTGATTGACTTCGAAAAGGTTAATTTTTCTCGAAAAGTGACTGATTTTTTATTTTTTGAAAGAAGCGATTTTAGAAATATTTTGGTGTTTATACAAAACTAGTTTTCCAGCGACTAAACTAAGGATTTAACTACGTTCAGAAAGCACATAACAAATAAAAAAATAAAAACATAAGGAATAGGGGGAAGGGGAGGAAGCAAAAGATTTAGGCCATTGGCCCAAACCAACAAAACCTGTTCTAGTCTAGTTTTCTGAGCCTTTAGCTCGAGTCTTGCCCCACCTGTATTAAATTTACAACTTTGGCTTCAAAGCCCCCAAATAAATGAATGAATAAATAATGAAATAAAATAAATAAAGACAACAATAATTAAGTAAAATAACAAATGAGACTTTTGAGTCTCTTAGCTGCTTCAAAGATGGATTTTAACCTATTTCTTCCTCTTTCGTCCTCTTCTTTTGTGTCCATATGTAAGGTGACTGTCCTTTTTGGGGCTTCGAAATTGACTCGAGAAGGATGGGCCTTAGTGGCCCATATCGATAATGCAAAAGCGGGAAGAGTTTATTTAAGACTCAAATTTATCCACATGCAAAGCAAAGAAAAAGGAAATTAATCCATGTGAAATGAAGATAAATACGAAAGCAAATTGAAGGAACTACCACTAATGTTACACTGTATAAGATACAATATTAATGTTAAACAAATATTGATGCTAAGCAAAATGTAACGAAGTAAATGCACAAAAAATATTTTTGATGCTAAACGAAATACAGAAATAAGTGCAGAAGGAATACTATTAATGTAAAACAAGATACAGGAGATGAATCAATAAATCCAAAATAAGGAAAATTTGAATAAATAAATATAAAAAAAGACGATCCGCTTGTAGGCATGCATACTTTCTAAAATAAGATGATCTTACACTATTTGCTAGCATATTGTGAGACAAAATCCTAGGCAAAGCTTTTCACATTTAGCAGATTAATCATTCTTCGCCATGCTTTAAGTGAATCCGTTGGACGGGATGGTAGATTACTATTAACATTTAAACTAGATGCTAAAGGGTCCAGGTGGGGAAACTTTAGCAAGGAAACGTTTAAACAAAAGTATCAAAAGAAGAACATTTATATAGCAGCTCAAAGGAAGAAGCAATTATTCCAATAATTGAATATCTCACCTCCCGTGGAAAATGTATAGCCAAAAGTAGATTAAAGGTCAAGGGAAATCCCGAAAGGTGAGATGAATTCCAATGATACCCTTTGGAATCTGAGAGGTAACAAAGACTAAATCAACATAATGTTGGAAGATGCCTTTGCACATTTTCCACTTAGCTACAGAAATCTCAACACAAAGAAAATAGACAGCAAGCAAAATCGCGGTAAACTCTAGGGAACTATACTCAAATAAAAAGAAAAAGCTAATTGATGCTATTTGGCATACTTGAATATAATGGCATGAAAGAAAATAATTCACTCTATATCATAAGGACAAATAAACAGATTCAATGATAAAGGAAAAACTTTCCAAATGAGCAAATATTTTTCAAAGCTCAATCCAGGGGTACAATCGAAATAACACATGGGTTCACGCCATAAATTCCTTGGGTTATTAAGAGTCAAAGCTATTTTACTATATTGATTTTAACGAATCATAATCAGTATCAAAAATCTTAGAGGGGAGAAATATAAGGGGCGATGCAGACAATAAATAGAAAAAAAAAGGAAAAGAACAACAACTAGTAAATAAACCTTCTGTCAAATCCAGATTCAGCATGAACTTGTTTGAGTGCCAAACACAGCCGGTTCTAAATTATAGTATTTAACTACTTATCCCAAGGAATGATCATGGATACAAAAAAATATTTCAACCGAGCAAATTATGCATCTCAAGACAGAAAAAGAAGACCTAAGACAATACGGATAGCAATACAGGCTTAGCAAACATAAGAAAGGTTCAAGTAGGGACTCTTGGATGGTGACAACACTGAACCAAATAGCACATGAAAAGAAACCAACATAGCCTAAAAGGAAACCAAAAACTGATTTATAACGAGATGATATTCAACGACCCCTGAAAAACAACATGAACCGAAACGCAAAGAAGAAGAACCGTCAACATATTCATCATAGAGTCCTATGGATTGTCAAATATCCCAACAGAAATCAGTTCCCAGCAAACAACGACAGTATTATAATGAAATATTGAAGAAAGAGATGAAGAAGAAGAAAACAACGACAAAAGTTAAAAGCGGAAAGAGGTGTTTACCTTTTTTGGAGCGGCAAAACAGAACTACGAGTTGACGTCGAATTTCACCACCACCGGAGAAGCGTCGTAGTCAGCTTCGGAACTTCGGTTACGCAGACCAATATTCGGAAACAAAATTTCCACTAAAAACAAAGATTGAATCTTTGGTTATAAGTTTTTCCCTTCTTCTTTTCTCTCTCAAAAAATGTTTGAACCCACAGTTTTCCAAACCCTAATTTTCCAACTTCTCTTTTCGGACCCTAGA
>NW_025849772.1:3089-11192 GCF_002878395.1 Capsicum annuum
CTCTTTCTTTCGCCAAAATAATGAAGCAATGAGTCCTTATATAAGATCGAATTAGGGGTTTTTAGGGATTCCACAAATAGGATATTTTTGAATTTGAAATTCAAATTTCCCATTTGGCTTGGGGTTTCATCAACAAGGACCCCTATTTTGGATTATCTTCAACTGATTTCCAAGAAAGGCCAATAGAAAATGGGGGAAATGGAATAGTCTCCCCCAAACCAATAAAAATGGCCCAAATATGTCCCAAATTTGTACCTTCATCCCGAGATTCGCGGATTTGAGCCATTGGAGGTGACACCTAAGCTATTTTTTAGAAGCTTCACAGTTCTTCTTCGTTGTAATATCGCGTGAGACGCGTGTGAGAATGATCGTGTCGGGTTTTTCGGATCGTTGGCGAGTTGTTGGGGGTGTTATCGGGTCCTTGGATTTGGGTGGAGAGTTGTTGTTGTTTGTGGTCGGAGGTTGTATGCTGATTGTCAAATCAAAAATTGGAAGCTGATATTATTGTTTTGGCTGATGGAGAGGAAATATATGGGATGGGCCGGGTTGGAAGGTTGTTGTTGGGCTGAAATAAAATGATAATTCAAAAGAAACTGGGTTGCTGGTGGGCTGAAATTGTTGCTATGTTAAATTGGGCTGGTTAGGTTGATTATTGTTGGGTTGTTGTGTTGGGCTTGGGAAATTGCGGATTAATTTAAACTAAACCTCAATTAAATTATGATATGGATAGATTAGGCTATTTTGGCTATTTATTAAATAGCCAAAAGAAAGAAACTTTAGGCAATTTCATTTAATATTTAGCCTAATTAAACTCAATCGACCAATTGTATTGAAATTATGGCCGAATTAATTTCAATTAAGGTCCAAATTTAAATAGATTGACTAAATTCAATTGAAATAGATACGAATTAATCCTTTGTTTGATCCCGAGCTTCTTGATTTAATAAAACCAAACAAGTATTTCTCCAAATAGATTATTTGTAAGAATAAATTGTATTTAAATCAAGATTTAATTATTTAAATTTATTTTCCAAATAATCTTTAATTTAAAGTCCAATTTTGATGAAAATGTTCATTTAAATTACATCATTTGTACAATCTCATATATGCAAATACGAAAATATATAATTATCACTTAAGTGACAAATTTAGCCCAAATACCTATTTTAAAATGCATTTATTTGGAAAAAATAATTGTTGTGATTTTATTTGAAAATCGAAGAAACTCGAGATTAAACGTAGTTGTGGAGGGCAAAAATTAGGTTTCAACAACTGCCTCCTCCATTTGGATAGGATGGATGCAAGTAATCCTGGGCAAAGGGAGGTTGACGTTCCTAATTTTTGTCCGATCATAAATTTGTATCTAAAGGAGGTTGGATTTCTGCACGAGTTTCGTGGAGTTATAGCCAAACCTCGATATCAGGTTTCCTACATATCTCAGGTTTCATGAGAATTCAGGCCACTTGTAGTTCATAAACCTTGATTTTAAGCACGATTTTTAAGAAAATTCATCAACTATCACGGTTTTAGAGTTTTTGGTTAAACCGAGAGGTTGGGGAATAGAGAGATTTGGGGGAGGTTGAAATGCAGTCGAGTTTTCTACATAGAGACTAGCCTACATATCCCTGAAACTCAAGGAATCAAACTGCTTGTAGTTGGACTCGATCGGTAGAAAAGATAGTTTTCTATTTCAGACGATCTTTGGCTTGAGATGAGTGACAAGTTGATCGAGTTGAGGAAAAGAGGCTTGTAACCTCTTAACCATGAATGTGGTATCCTTCACATCCATAGGAAATAACTTACCTGGACGTAATTTCCAAAACTCTAAGTGTGTTGCCACCCGAATTTAAAAGAAAGAGAAGGTTACCCTCGGCATGAGTTTAGAAATATCCCGAAGGTGAATCTGAAACCATAATATCCTGAAATACCCACATGCCTTCTAACAGGGGTGTGGTTGGATGGTGTTGGTGATCACCCTTTAGCTCGCGTCCAAAGAGTTTGACGTCCCTCTTTGGACTATGTCCTATTTTGCTGCTAAGAAAAAGTTCCACGTTGTGCTGCATCCTATTTGAAGTCATCCACACCTGTGGTTTTGATTTGAAATTTTCATCCTCTTGGATGCTCTCGCTAATGCTTCAAGCAAAAAGTGTTAGTGCTAAACATAATTCACGAAAGAGGTATGTAGTCTTTTACCATATCTCCACGTGAGTTGTGGCCTGAAAAGCGGAGTCATCTCTTCATGTACCAGTTTGGAATGAAATAACCAGCAATACCAAACACAACAACCCTCTTCGTTGTTAAAAAATTATGACATTTATCGGTTGAATATGTCTTCAAAGTGGGATGGCCTTTTTGAACACCGGCGATACTTTTTGCTGAACGGTCCCTACAACTGTGTAATCTTATGCTAGTGTGGCAACCCTTTTGGTTACCTATATCACTTATCATATGTGGAATGATAAACTCTCCGGTTATAGCCGATGATCGATTTATAAATTTTTCTTAAATTGTCAATCTTCGGATAATCTTGTGCATTATTTGATGTTGGATATGAGGAGACTTACAAATATCCTTTGAATTGCTAGCTTTTAGGTAATCCTGCACATTGTCTGACCTTGGATAAGAGATGGATTACAGATATCCTTTCAATCGCTAGCTTTTAGGTGTTCCTACACATCATCCGACCTTGGATACAATATGACTTATAGATATCTCTCAAATTGTTAGTCCTTGGGTAATCCTGCACATAATCGATCTTGGATATAACACAACTTATAGAGAATCCTTGGACGTATCAATTTGATAATCTCGCATATTCTCCGGTAAGGATTCAGTTGCGACTTATGAATAACCTCCAGACTATCAATTTTTGGGCGATCTTGCACACTATCTAATTATGATGTTGTTGTGGCTTACGGATGACCTACAAGCTATCAACTCATAGGTGATCTTGCACACTATCCTATTTTAAATAATATGACTTATAGATGACCCTCAAACTGTCAATTTCTAGGAAATCTTATATACCATTTATCCTTAGACATCGACTTAAAGGCGTCCCTTCAAACCATGTGCTCTTGATGCATTCAGATGTTGATTAATAAAATGATGAGATATCCACGACGCCAGCATTTATTCTTGCGTGTCAACAGATATAAAATAATGATGATATCCTCGACGCCAGCGTTGTGTCTAGCGCATCAACAGATATTGAATGATGATGATATCCTCGATGCCAACATTTTGTCTTACATGTCAATAGATATATTGAATGCTGATGATATCCGCGATGCCAACATTGTGTCTAGCACGTCAGCAGATATTGCATGATGATGATATCCTCGACGTCAGCGTTGTGTCTTTAATGTCAATAGATATGTTGAATGTTGATGATATCCTCGATGCCAGCATTGTGTCTAGCATATAAACAGATATTAAATGATAATGATATCCTCGACGCTAGCGTTGTGTCTTGCGTGTCAACAGATATAAAATGGCCCTCTCGACAAATGATATGAATGGCCCTCTTGGCAATGATATGAAATGACCCTCTTGGAAATGATATGTAATGTCCCTCTTGGCAATGATATGCAATGGCCCTTGCGGCAATGATATGTGATGGCCCTTGTGTCAATGATATGCAATGGCCCTTGCGGCAATGATATGCAATGGCCCTTTCTGCAATGATATGTAATGGCCCTTACGGCAATGATATACAATGGCCCTTACGGAAATGGTATGCGATGGCCCTTTCGGCAATGATATGAAATGGCCCTCTCGGCAATGCTATGAAAGGACCCTCTTGGCAATGATATGAATGGCCCTCTTGGCAATTTGAAAATAGTTTCACCTGAGTTTGTTTGTCTGTGTCTTGCTTTCTACATGTACCTGTACTCAAGGTAGATGATTAGTAGACATAAAGTCGCTTTTGCGAGCGACTATATTTTTTAGAAAAATTCTAAATACAATATTTGTAAAGACAAGACACTTTTGTTTGTCCTCCATGATCTCAAGAAATGAGATGGACAATTCAAAAGGTTCTCAATAAATGGGTATTAAACCCATTTTTAGGGATACCCAAAAATACCGTTCTTGAGCATTAGTGCTCTGGTGTGGCTCCTAATTTGCTCGGGAATTTTTGAAAGAGACTCTCATTTTTGTGTATTGGTCCCTGCATCCATAGAAAAATGATTAGTTTGAGTGAAACTACTCCATGTTGACTTTCTTTGATTCTCCATTTGCTCTACGCCATCTTTTGGGTACTCTGTCATGTTGGGACTTCCACCCTTGACTCCCCATCCTAATTTATGTCTAGGAAATCATTAAGTAAAAGATTTATATAGATTTTTTAAAGTAGTCTTAATTTTTTAGAAAACAGTTTCGAAAACTCCTGCAAAACTTTAGAAAATCTCTGCCAGTCATGTCATGTGCTAGCTCAACGGCTATCTTTCTCTTGATTCTGACAATGTCCAACGTTTGGTGGAGGATAGGTAGGGATTCAACATTTTTTAGGCTCTTTACCAGAAGTTTTATCAAAGGCAGAGATTCAGTATTCGTAGACTTTATCACAGGTGGTGATTCTGAAATCTCAACTTCGACCTTTAGTGCTGGAGAATTTGAAATATATTTAAATATTTGATTGAAATTTTGAGGCCTCCCTCAAAATTTCTTCCCCAGTTTTAGTCTGAGATGATATCATCTTGAGTGGATTTGAAGCCTTTGCTGATCTTCATTCTCTTTGTTGGATGTTGATCTTCTCTTGTGAATTTTCGAGATTTCTTCTCGAAAATTCTGCCCTAGTTTTCATTTCCTGAGGTTATATGACCGAGCCGTTGGGCGCCTACGTATCTCGTTGAAGAAGGAATTAGGTCAAACGTAGTTCAAGATAAAGGGAAATAATATATTATCCTAAGGGGTTGACCGAAGCCGACATAGGCTGTCTACGTATCCCTTTCTTGGGAATTCAGGTCAAACATAGTTCGTACATAAAGGGAAAGGATTCTAGGCAATTACACATCATAAAATTGATACTATTATGAAGGTGATTACAAATAAGCCAAGAAAAAAAAACTATAACATCTTTCAAGCACAATATCTCTTTACCGCATCAAAATTAATTGGTTTGGTCCACTCTTGACCATCCATCTCAGGTAGGATTAGGGCTCCTCCAGGTTGGGCTTCTTTTGATTTTCACATTCCTCTGCATCTACTACTAACTACTCCTCACCATCTTTTTCTGTTCATCATTATTTTCTTTGCTCTGTTCGTCTAACCCTCGACATGACATGACATTGACAGGTTTTTGAATTATTGTTACCAAAATAAGCCATGCTAGATAATTATATTTAAAAAATAACTTCTTAAATAAAGGGAGGCCTTTTGTAAAGTAAATAAAACTATGTCTTAGGACCCACACAAATATGGGCCCATGCCTTTTTGAGAGTTATAAACACGAAACAAAAATTTGAGACATAAAAGGTGGATCACGGGGCCTCCTCCGGATCATCACCGATTTTAAAAACTATTGTTAATTTCCCTTTCATCTACCGTGACGGGAGACGAATTAGGAGCGAAGTGGAAGTCTAATTTTTTAAAGCTTCTCCTGGTGCAACCTTCTTCATCCCACCGGACTTTGGGAAATCATCTGGTAGAGCATTGGATCCTTTGAACAGATCTCCTATCCTATCCCCAAGACCATTATCATTTGACATCTCATGTACCGGAAATGACTGGTACAAGAGCGGCAAGGGCCTAAACAGACTCTCCTTTGAATTATCTTCGATCTCATCTTTCTTTCTTGGTTGGTACTCTATTCCATGCTTAAAAGCTTTTTCTGGGACCATAACAGGCTTGATAATTCTTTCTAAATCCTTACTTAAGGTGGCCACAACTTCCTCTATCTTCTCTATCTCTTGTGTTCCTTTGAGTCCTTTTGAATTTACCTTAGTGATCGCCTTGCTAGAAGTCCATTCACCTTCTATTTCAATCATGTTAACTGTAGGTCCCCCATGGTTAGGAAATGGATTACTATTAACATTTGGTGTCGACGACTGAAGCGTGATGACCTTCTTATCGATCAAATCTTGGATCTTATGTTTCAAGTTAATACAATCCTTTGTACTGTGCCCCGCTGCTCCTGAATGATAGGCACAATTTTGATCGGGATGATAAAATCAGGAGTTTAGATTGATAGGCTTTGGCTGGATCTGTTGCAAATAACCAGCTTTCATCAATATTCCAAATAGCTGGGTACGACTTTCAGCTAGAGGCATGAAGTTTCGGGGAGGTTTCTTTTTGAAGTTTGGACGTGGAAGGTTATAATGGTTCTAATTTACAGAAGGAGGTACTTGATGATAATTTGGAGACGTTTGGACATTTATTTGGTTATTTGAAAGAGTAGCTTGAGTATGAGGCTGATAATTTGGCTGTAGAACTTGGTACTGGGGTAAAATATTTGGAATTAGAGCTTGATATTGGGGATGGGCGTAGAATACAGGCTGAAAATTAGGTGATGGTGGTGAGGAAAGAATATTCCTAGGCTTGAATTTCCTCTTCAATTTATCAACAAAATCAGTAGAGACCACAGTCACATCCTCTTTTTTCTTCTTTGAGAATGCAGAAGATTCAGATGATGTTGGGGTTTTGGCAATTTTTCCTGTTCGGATGCCTTCCTCTAACGATTCTCCAATCCTTACTAAGTCTGCGAAAGTTGCATGGACCACGGACACAAACCTGGTATAATATTCTCATTCCTGTGCGCGAGAGAAAACTGATACCATTTCTTCCTCAGACATGGGTGGTTGTACTTTAGCAGCCTCTTTTCTCCAACAAAAGGCGTAGTCTCGAAAATACTCATTATTATTCTGTTTGATCTGATCTAGTGAGTATCGGTCAGGGACCATCTCAATGTTAAATGCGAACCTGTCAAGGAAATCCTTGGACAATGCTTTCCAACCAGTCCATCTTTTCAGTTCCTGAGACATGAACCGCTCTAAGGCTTTGCCACTTAAACTTCGGCTGAACAGACGCATCAATAACGTCTCATTTTTTCCTACCCCCACCATTTGATCACAATACCTTCTCAGATGGGCCATTGGATTTTCGGTGTCGTTGATCACTTCAAATTTAGGGACCTTATACCCTTCTGGTAGATCTATTCCAGGGTGAACACATAAATCATCATACCCTAAATCATCGTAGTCCCTCACTCCATCGGATTCTTTGATCCTCATGATCTCTTCATTCAAAGCTAGCAACTTTATTTCATGCTGAGTCCTCCACTCTTTCTCCTTCTCCTCATAATAGTCCATCTCGGGATTAGGGAGAGGATTATAGATATCAGGGGATATAATGGCATGGAGAGGATTTGGAAGGGAGGCTTGATTTTGCGGATGAAACGAAGTGGGTTGGTAGGTGAGGCGAACGTTATGAAAATTAGAAAGGTTTTGTGGAATTTGAGAGTGATTTGGAGATGGGTTTTGTGGGGTTAGAGATAGGTTTTTTGGATGGTAGGCATCTGGGTTATTTTCATGATTAGTGTTTTGGACAAATGGAGAAGCGGAGACGAGCGATATGTTATTGGACTGATTCCCAAGAATCAGTGTACTGAGGGGAGAAATTTGGAGTGGAGTCTCATGTCCTCCTAGAGCGAGGGCATTGACGGTGATGGCTAGGTTAGCCAAATCTCGAGTGTGGTTTATTTCCTCCTGAAGCATTTCTAATTTTCTTGCGAGTTCCGCAATCATCTCACTCTGTTCCACTATTACATTGTCCTTGATGATCAATATGTTTTCTTCATCATTTCAAGTTATTATTGAATGATGGTCAGAGGATGGGATTTTATGCGTTTTTGACCGGGTAAAGTAGGGATGTTCTGCCAGCTTATATCAACATAGAGTAGTTTCTATTATCTATTAAGTAAAACAACTCAAAGGCAGATGTGTTAGTTTCCGTATGTGATAAGTAATGCAAAATATTTTGACAAGAAATAACCACATAGAGTTTTTTGATTCATAGCCGAATTCATCCATAGGAGCATAGCGGATAAACTTGCCTTTGATCCAAACAAACACACATAAGCACATAAGACAATTATATTACACA
>NW_025849773.1:0-2370 GCF_002878395.1 Capsicum annuum
ATAAAACATGAATACACAAAACATATTAACTACGTGGTAGCATTTTTAAGGAGTCAAGTCTTACAAGATAATTATGTATAACTTACTCATGTAAACAATAAAATTCGATGCATTTAAAAGTTTATATCTTTAATCATATGATCGAAAATTGCTACATTAAGTAGAAAATTTGAGATTAAAATTGATACATAAGACTTGACATTTGTTGTATAAAATAGAGAAAAATTGTTGAAAAAAATAAAGAGTTGTATAGTTATTGCATATTACATCACATGTGGATTGCAATTAATAACCCACTTTGTATTCCCTTACTAAGCCACCATAGACATCATTTGCTTTCATTTTCTCCTTCTCTTTTATTTGTTAACTTGTTCTTTGAAGTTAAACTAAATTAATATTTTAAATTCAAATTTTAAGTGTTTCAGAAATTATATAAAATAAAAAATTATAAGTTGTCATCTTTCATATTAATTTAAATTATTTGACTTTAAGAACACGATAAAACATACTTATGTAGATATTTTATTGAACTTTATTTTTGTATATGTTCCTTCCATTAAAACGTGGAGTCGTTTGTTAGAGTGTATAAAAATAATGCTGATAGAATGCATTAATAATGTTGGCACTAATAATGCTTGTATTAGTAATATTTGTATTATTTATGCTAATATTATTTCTTATACACTGTTTGATGTACTATATTGAAACTTTCATTTTTCAATTTTGATATATTTAAACAGAAGTTGAAAAAAAAAGATGGATTGCATATACATCCTAAGATTCATCCGAAATCTAGCATGAGTTCAATATATGTTTTTTTGTTTTAATTTTTTTGACACAAATTGAATTTAGATAATCAATCATCCTTTTAATATGTTTTTAGATATTTTAAGTTGCTAATATTGTAACCTATAATATTTTTGTGTAATTTTTAAATAATATATGTTACTCTCTATATTCAAATTTTTGTGGCATTGATAGTCAATTGTATTTTTAAAATAATTTAAATTATTAATTATTGTGATTTATAATATTTTTCTTGTATTTCAATTTAGTGACATTGATATAATTTTGAGAGTCAACCAAATATTTATATCATTTAAATTTTTAAAGCTATTAATTATTGTGATTTATAGTATTTTTTATGTATTTTATAAAAATATATAATAGATTAAATTATTTATAAATATTTCAAGTTTTTAATTATTGTAATTTATAATATTTTTTTATGTAATTTTTTAAAAAAATATGCTACACTCATTGTCCCGAGTCTTGTGTCACTGATAGTCAATTATATTTTTTCAATGATTTAAATTTTTAATTATTGTGTAAAACTTTTTCTACTATAATTTAAGTGACATGATGCTTAGATGACCATAATAATTAATAAGAGGTGATATGGTAAAATCACGATTGAAGCAGCGAAATAAACATGTCTTAAATAATTCACAACAACTAATTAAAAGTGATATAATAAAATTACTATAAAAGATATTTGTGAAAAAAAAGTAAGTGAAATCTCATATAAGACGTCAAGTTATTTTAAAATATCAAGAGTTAACTTATCATTTTATATCTATTTTATCTTTTTAGTTAAATATTGATTATGTACTTAATACTTAGATGTCTTATAATAATTAATTAGAGGTGATATTTAATAAAATTATAATTAAAGCAGCAGATGCAAACGTGTCATAAATGTCTATTTTATTATTTTATTAGATATTATTAATTTTTTAATATGTAAATAATTTATAATAATTACTTAGGAATGATATAGTAAAATCATGGAGCAAACAGCTGAAGCCGACAGGTTGACGGAGAGCAACTTTAAATACTTAGATGACTTCTAATAATTAATTAGGGGTGAAATTTATTAAAATTACGATTAAAGTAGCTGAAACAGACATGTCATAAATGTCTATTTTACTCTTTTTATTAAATATTATTATTTTTTTAATATATAAATAATTTATAATAATTAATGAAAAATGATATAATAGAAAGTAAAATTATGATTGAAGCAACTGAAATAGACATGACATAAATGTATATTTTTCTTTTTCTAAATTAAATATTATTATTTTTTAATATATAAATGACTTATAATAATTAATTAGGGGCAATGTAATAAAATCACGATTGAAGCAATTGAAGCAGACAACATAAGCAGGCATATCAGAATTTTCTCTTCTATATTAGAAAAAAAAATTAAATTAGGTGAAATTATAGTAACAAATAAGAAAGAAAGTAAATTATATATTTGATATGAAATTAAATAAAGAATAAATTTATTTAATTGTATCACTAATTAATTTTTACAATAAATTATCATCTTACTAATCAATTTACTTAAATATAATATATTTG
>NW_025849774.1:0-2371 GCF_002878395.1 Capsicum annuum
TCAGATGTAGAATCAGATTCGGAATCAGAGGTATATAATAAATTATATACCTCTGATTCCGAATCTGATTCTACATCTGAAGATGATTTTGAATTACCTAATTCTGATAGTGAGCTCGATCAGGTTAATAAATGTAATGACTGTGATAATGATGTTTGCAATTGTGATGAAATAATGTATAAACTTCAAGTGCAATTCGAAGATTTTGATTTAAATGTTCAAACTCTTACTGCTGAAAATATTCTCGAATTATTAAAAGAAGTTACTGATGAAAAACTGCGTAAAAAAATCCTTAATTTTGCTACTCAAAAAACTTCTGCTAATACTAGTATTTCTAAAGATAACTCTTTTGATAATCATCACATGTCTTATTCCTTATTCGAAGTTAATCGACGTCTTGCATTAAGTAAAACCCCTGGTAAAGATACTACCTTTAATGATTTAAAAATCGAAGTTGACCAATTGAAAAGGGAAATTGTTTCCTTAAAACAAAATCAGATGATCTCCCATCACAGAATTTTGAAAATTGAAGAAAAGATTATTGAAATCCCTGAAACTTCTTTTACCTCAAAAGGAAAAGATAAAGATTTGAAATACTCTGAAAATGATGAAATTGATAAACTTAGTCCAACAGAAGATTTGAAAAGAGATTATTTCTTGGGGATGATGTAAATAGTTACAACTCATAAATGGTACATAAATTGCACCATTTTAATAAATAAGGAATTTTCTGTCACAAATGTTGCTATGATTGATAGTGGTGTTGATGTTAGTTGTATTCAAGAAGGACTAATTCCAACCAGGTATTTTGAAAAAACTACTCACGTAGTAAAGTCTTCATCTGGTCATACTCTTGATATCAACTATAAATTACCAAATACTCATATATGTCGAGATAAAGTCTGCATTCCTCATTTCTTCTTTTTAGTAAAAAATCAGTTATATCCTTCTACTATCATAGGAACGCCTTTTATAAATGCTATCTATCCTTATACACATATTGATGTAAATGGTTTTAAGGCTACTTATAAGAACAAAAAAATCTCTTATCCTTTTGTTACTCATCCTGTAACAAGAGATATAAATACCCTTATCAATATGAAACAAAAACAAATTAATTTTTTACAATTGGAACTAATGAGTATTAATATTTTTGATACTTTGAAATTAGTCAAATTCCAAGAAAAAATAAAAATGATTTCTAATCAATTGATTCTTGATATTTGTGCGGATCATCCAAATGCTTTCTGGAACCGAAAGAAGCATATTGTTTCTCTTCCTTATGAAAATGACTTTAGTGAAGAAAAGATTCATACAAAATCTCGACCCTGTCAAATGAACACCAAGTTAGTGGAACTCTGTAAGACAGAAATTGATAATCTTTTACAAAAGGGTCTTATAAAACCCTCAAAATCTCCTTGGTCTTGTACCGCTTTTTATGTCAATAATGCTGCTGAAAAAGAACGAGGAGTACCTCGACTAGTTATAAACTATAAACCTCTGAATAAAGTTTTAAAATGGATTCGATACCCTATACCGAATAAAAAGAACTTACTTTCCAGATTATATGATGCTAATATATTTTCTAAATTTGATTTAAAATCTGGATACTGGCAAATTCAAATTGATAAACGGCATACTTATAGAACTGCTTTTAATGTCCCTTTTGGAGAGTATGAATGGAATGTCATGCCATTTGGTTTTAAAAAATGCTCCTTCCAAATTTCAAAAGATTATGAATGATATTTTTAATCCCTATATGTAATTTATCATTGTCTATATTGATGATATTTTAGTATTTTCAAAAACCCTCGAGTCTCATTTTAAATATTTGCATATGTTTAAACAAATAATTATTCAAAACGGTTTAGTCATCTCTAAACCAAAGATAAGTTTATTTCAGACAAACATTAGATTTTTAGGACATAATATTTCTCAAGGTTCTATTGAACCTATACAACGAGTTCTCGAATTTGCTAAAAAATTCCGTGATATTATTACTGATAAAAAACAGCTTCAAAGGTTCCTCGGTAGTCTTAACTATATTTTTCCTTTTTATGAAAATTTGTCTAGAGACTTAGCTCCTTTATATGATAGACTAAAAAAGGATCACAAAACTCCTTAGACTCAAGCACACACTAATTTAGTAAAATTAATTAAAAATAGAGTTCAAACCCTTCCCTGTACTTCTCTTGCAAACCCTAACTGGTTAAAAATTGTTGAAACAGATGCTTCAAATATTGGATATGGCGGAATACTTAAACAAGTTAATCCCCATACGAAGACCGAATGTTTGATTCAATTTTATTCTGGTAAATGGACGGAAAGTCAGAAAAAATATGCCACGGTAGCCCATGAAATGTTAACTATT
>NW_025849775.1:0-1198 GCF_002878395.1 Capsicum annuum
TTAAAGTTCCTACACTTAACCATTTTCAAGCAACTAAGTCTCAAAACAAAACCACATTGAAAAAAAAAAAAGAATTCCCTTTAAAGTTCCTACACTTAAACATTTTCAAACAACTAAGTCTCAAAATAAAATCACATTCAAAACAAAAAAATCTCCTTTAAAGACCCTACACTTAACCATTTTAAAGCAACTAAGTCTCAAAACAAAACCACATTCAAAACAATAAAATCTCCTTCAAAGTCCCTAAACTTAACCATTTTCAAGCAACTAAGTCTCAAAACAAAACCACATTCAAAACAAAAAATCCTCTTTAAAGTCCCTAAATTTAACCATTTTCAAGCAACTAAGTCTTAAAACAAAACCACATTATAAACAAAAAAAATCCTCTTTAAAGTCCCTAAACTTAACAATTTTCAAGCAACTAAGCCTCAAAACAAAACCACATTCAAAAAAAAAAAAATCCTCTTTAAAGTTCCTACACTTAACCATTTTCAAGCAACTAAGTCTCAAAACAAAACCACATTCAAAACAAAAAAATTCCCTTTAAAGTCTCTAAACTTAACCATTTTCAAGCAACTAAGTCTCAAAATAAAACCACATTATAAACAAAAAAAATCTTATTTAAAGTCCCTAAACTTAACCGTTTTCAAACAACTAAGTCTCAAAATAAAACCACATTATAAACAAAAAAATCTTCTTTAAAGTCCCTAAACTTAACCATTTTCAAGCAACTAAGTCTCAAAACAAAACCACATTCAAACCAAAAAAATCCTCTTTAAAGTCCCGAAACTTAACCATTTTCAAGCAAATAAGTCTCAAAACAAAACCACATTCCAAACACAAAATCTTCATTAAAGTTTCTACACTTAACCATTTTTAAGCAACTAAGTATCAAAACAAAACCACATTCAAAACAAAAAAATACCCTTTAAAGTCCCTAAACTTAACCATTTTCACGCAACTAAGTCTCAAAACAAAACCACATTCAAAATAAAAAATTTATCTTTAAAGTTCGTACACAACCATTTTCAATCACCTAAGTCTCAAAACAAAATCACATTCAAAACAAAAAATATCCTCTTTAAAGTTCGAAACTTAACTATTTTCAAGCAACTAAGTCTCAAAAGAAAACCACATTCAAATACAAAATCTCCTTTAAAGTTCCTACACTTAACCATTTTCAAGCAACTAAGTCTCA
>NW_025849776.1:0-606 GCF_002878395.1 Capsicum annuum
GAAATTTTTTTGTTTTGAATGTGGTTTGATAGGTGACTTAGTTGCCTAAAAATGGTTAAGTGTAGAAACTTTAAAGGAAACTTTTTGTTTTGAATGTGGTTTGGTTGGTGACTTAGTAGCTTGAAAATGGTTAAATCTAGAAACTTTAAAGGGGATTCTTTGTTTTAAATGTGGATTGGTTGGTGACTTGGTTGCTTCAAAATAGTTAAGTGTAGGAACCTTTAAAGGGATTTTTTTTTTTTTGAATGTGGTTTGGTTGGTGACTTAGTTGCTTGAAAATGGTTCAGTTTAGGAACTTTAAAGGGGATTTTTTATTTTGAATGTGGTTTGGTTAGTGACTCAGTTGCTTGAAAATGGTTAAGTGTAGAAGCTTTAAATGGATATTTTTTGTTTTGAATATGGTTTCGTTGGTGACTTAGTTACTTGAAAATGGTGAAGTGTAGGAACTTTAAAAGGAATTTTTTTTGTTTTGAATGTGGTTTGGTTGGTGACTTAGTTACTTGAAAATGGTTAAGTGTCGAAACTTTAAAGGAAATTATTTTGTTTCGAATGCGGTTTGGTAGGTGACTTATTTGCTTGAAAATGGTTAAGTGTAGGAACTTTAAA
>NW_025849776.1:706-2623 GCF_002878395.1 Capsicum annuum
CTTGAAAATGGTTAAGTGTCGAAACTTTAAAGGAAATTTTTTTGTTTTGAATGTGGTTTGATAGGTGACTTAGTTGCCTGAAAATGGTTAAGTGTAGAAACTTTAAAGGAAACTTTTTGTTTTGAATGTGGTTTGGTTGGTGACTTAGTAGCTTGAAAATGGTTAAATCTAGAAACTTTAAAGGGGATTCTTTGTTTTAAATGTCGATTGGTTGGTGACTTGGTTGCTTCAAAATGGTTAAGTGTAGGAACCTTTAAAGGGATTTTTTTGGTTTTGAATGTGGTTTGGTTGGTGACTTAGTTTCTTGAAAATGGTTCAGTTTAGGAACTTTAAAGGGGATTTTTTATTTTGAATGTGGTTTGGTTAGTGACTCAGTTGCTTGAAAATGGTTAAGTGTAGAAGCTTTAAATGGATATTTTTTGTTTTGAATGTGGTTTCGTTGGTGACTTAGTTATTTGAAAATGGTGAAGTGTAGGAACTTTAAAAGGAATTTTTTTTGTTTTGAATGTGGTTTGGTTGGTGACTTAGTTACTTGAAAAAGGTTAAGTGTTGAAACTTTAAAGGAAATTTTTTTGTTTCCAATGCGGTTTGGTAGGTGACTTATTTGCTTGAAAATGGTTAAGTGTAGGAACTTTAAAGGAAATTTTTTGTTTTGAATGTGGTTTGGTTGGTGACTTGGTTGCTTGAAAATGGTTAAATATAGAAACTTTAAAGGGGATTATCTATTTTAAATGTGGATTGGTTGGTGACTTGGTTGCTTGAAAATGGTTAAGTGTAGGAACCTTAAAAGGGATTTTTTTGGGTTTGAATGTGGTTTGGTTGGTGACTTAGTTGCTTGAAATTGTTAAGTGTAGAAACTTTAAAGGAAATAATTTTGTTTTGAATATGGTTTGGTAGGTGACTTAGTGGCTTGAAAATGGTTAAGTGTAGAAACTTTAAAGGGGATTTTTTTGTTTTGACTGTGGTTTGGTTATTGACTTAGTTACTTGAAAATGGTTAAGTTTAGGAACTTCAAAAGGATTTTTTTTGTTTTGAATGTGGTTTGGTTGGTGACTTAGTTGCCTGAAAATCGTTAAGTCTTGGAACTTTAAAGGGAATTTTTTTGTTTTTAATGTGGTTTGGGTGGTGACTTAGTTGCTTGAAAATGGTTAAGAGTAGGAACTTTAAAAGAGATTTTTTTGGTTTTGAATGTGGTTTAGTAGGTGACTTAGTTACTTTAAAATGGTTAAGTGTAGGAACTTTAAAGGGAATATTTTTGTTTTGAATATGTTCTGAAAGGTGACTTAGTTGCTTGAAAATGGTTCAGTGTAGGAACTTTAAATGTTTTTTTTTTTGAATGTGGTTTTGTAGGTGACTTATTTGCTTGAAAATGGT
This sequence comes from Capsicum annuum, assembly GCF_002878395.1. Lineage (NCBI taxonomy): Eukaryota > Viridiplantae > Streptophyta > Magnoliopsida > Solanales > Solanaceae > Capsicum > Capsicum annuum. Next base: position 2,081 of record NW_025849776.1, read on the forward strand.
TAAGTCTAGGAATTTTAAAGGGGATTTTTTGGTTTTGAAATGGTTTGGTAGCTGACTTAGTTGCTTGAAAGTGGTTAAGTCTAGGAACTTTAAAGGAATTTTTTTTGTTTTGAATGTGGTTTGGTAGGTGACTTAGTTACTTGAAAATGGTGAAATGTAGCAACATTAAAGGGAATATTTTTTTTGTTTTAAATGTGGTTTGGTATGTGACTTAGTTGCTTGAAAATGGTTAAGTGTAGGAACTTTAAAGGGAATTTTTTTGTTCTTAATGTTGTTTGGTTGGTGACTTAGTTGCTTGAAAATGGTGAAGTCTAGGAACTTTAAAGGAGATTTTTTGTTTTGAATATGGTTTTGTTGGTGACTTAGTTGTTTGAAAATGGTTAAGTGTCGAAACTTTAAAGGAAATTTTTTTATTTTGAATGTGGTTTGATAGGTGACTTAGTTGGTTGAAAATGGTTAAGTGTAGAAATTTTAAAGGAAATTTTTTGTTTTGAATGTGGTTTGGTTGGTGACTTAGTTGCTTGAAAATGGTTAAATTTAGAA
>NW_025849777.1:0-1078 GCF_002878395.1 Capsicum annuum
ATACCCATTATAACATCAAAATCTACCATTTCTAACTCCACAAGATCAGCCATCATATCACGACCACAAACAGTTCCTATGCAGTTTTGGTAAACCCTTCTAGCTATAATAGATTCCCCAACCGATGTGGACACTTCAAATGGCTTAACTAACAGTTCGAGTATTCTTTCGAACTTTCCAGCAACCAATGGAGTAACATAAGATAATGTAGAATCAAGATCAATTAAGGCATATACATCGAATGAAAAGATAGACAACGTACCCGTAACCACATCTGGGGAAGCCTCTAAATTCTGTCGATCCGCTAGAGCATACATACGATTTTGAGCTCCGCTAGAACTCGTGACTCCTCTATCACCTCTAACATGACCCATTGGTTGTACACCCCTTCCTGAATAAGGCATCGATGATGATGATGCAACAACTGACCCCATAGGTCGTGCCATACCCCCTATGCCCCTTCGTGGGCATTCTCTCATCATATGCCCCGACATACCGCACCAAAAGCAAACATTGATCCCCAGCCGACATACGCCCAAATGATACCGTCCATATTTGTTGCATGGCTCTCGAGGAGGTCTCGATTGGCTCATATTCCCTTGCCCTTGGTACCCCACTGTCCACGAATTCTGACTCTCACTTCTGTGCCTAAATTGATTTCCTCTGGACCTTTGGAACTGTGGTGGGGCACTAGCTGCAGAATAAGAAGATAATAGCCTAGGTGGTCTAGCAGAAAACTGTGGTTTGAACCCTCCTTGGGATGCCATGAACTGCCCTGTAGATCTGGCTCTCTTGGAATATCCTCTTTTTAATTCCTGTGTTCTTCTCCTCTGCCTCTGATCTTCCATTTTCTGTGCAAAAGCTTGGATCCTCGCTATGTCCATATCTTTGTTCAAAGCGGCAATAGTACAATCTCTAACCAAATATGGATCCAGCTTATCCACATATTGATGAACTCTGTCATCCCTAGTAGCTACAACATTAGGAGCATATCTCAACAAGGAATTAAATCGGAGACTGTACTCCCTCATGCTCATATTTCCCTGACAAAGATTTAAAAACTGATCTGCACGGGCCT
>NW_025849777.1:1178-2042 GCF_002878395.1 Capsicum annuum
CTCCTCCGCCTCTGATCTTCCATTTTCTGTGCAAAAGCTTGGATCCTCGCTATGTCCATATCTTTGTTCAAAGCGGCAATAGTACAATCTCTAACCAAATATGGATCCAGCTTATCCACATATTGATGAACTCTGTCATCCCTAGTAGCTACAACATTAGGAGCATATCTCAACAAGGAATTAAATCGGAGACTGTACTCCCTCATGCTCATATTTCCCTGACAAAGATTTAAAAACTGATCTGCACGGGCCTGACGAATCTCGAATGGAAGATAATGATCGAGAAATGCCTCTTTGAACTCTTTCCACGTAGCTGGGGGTGCATCAATACCCCTAGATCGTTTCCATTCCTCGTACCAATATATAGCGTCTCCTTTAAATCTATACGCCGCTAATTCCACTGTCTCTCTACCCGTTACATGCATAATATCTAAGGCCCTTTGAATTTGATCAATAAAGTCCCGTGATCCTCATTAAGATCTGATCCAGTAAAAGTGGGAGGATCCATGTTAAGAAAATCCTGTGTTCGAAGGCTAGCCGCCCTATCTGTACCACTAGGACCCGTGGTAGGAATGGCTTGCCCTTGATCTTACCCAGCAACTACACGAGTCAAAAGTTGCACTGTATTTCTAAGATCTTGATCAGCAGCATTAATAGATGGCTCTGGGGATATAGTTCTCCTCTCCCTTATTTCTTCCGGAGTGGAAGAAGTTTCTGATGCATGCTCAACTGGAGCCTCACTTTGATTAGCTGTTATAGTGGGTGACTTACTAGTCCCCTCTTGATGCATAGTCAACTGGAGCCTCCCTTACCGATATTCTTGCTTCTGGTAACCGGCATCATTACTATAATAAGAAAAACAAA
>NW_025849778.1:0-2637 GCF_002878395.1 Capsicum annuum
TGATTCCTATAAGACATACCTTTTAGTCAGGTCATTTCCCTTGACCCCTATAAGACATACCTTTTAGTCGAGTCTTTCCTATTGATTCCTATAAGACATACCTTTTAGTCGATTCATCCCCTTTGATTCCTATAAGACGTACCTTTTAGTCGAGTCATTCCCTTTGATTCCTATAAGACGTACCTTTTAGTCGAGTCATTCCAATTAACTCATAGAAAATGCATTTCTTTGCTTTGGACAATATTTTTTTCAGTTTTGATGTGATTTTAGGAGCATGCCCGAAGCACAGAGTGAATAAATGGAAAACCAAGCAATAAGGTGACGAAATTGAAAGTTAAACAGATTGAAAAATAGTAAGTTAGGAGCCCGCCTATAGAACAGGGTAAAAAAATTTAAAGCATAGAAACAAGTTGATGAAATAGCAAGTCAGGAGCCCGCCTCCAGAAAAGGGTGAAGAAATTGAAGGCATAGCAACAAGTTGATGAAATAACAAGTCAGGAACTCGCCTGGAGAACAGGGTGTAGAAATTGAAAAGCATAGGAACAAGTTGATGAAATAGCAAGTTAGGAACCCGCTTGGAGAGTAGGGTGTGGAAATTGAAAGGCAAGCAACAAGTTGAAGAAATGGCAAGTCAGGAGCCCGCCTGAAGAATAGGGTGATGAAACTCAAGTCGAGTCCAAAAGAAGCTGTATAGATAGGATTTTGTAATTTCATTTATGTTTTAACTTGTAATTTTTATTTTTGATGTAATGACAGAGCCGCGGAACGAAACCTCAAGGGAACCTCACTCGACTCTCCAATTCGGTATTGTCCTTCTCTTTCAAATCCTTTGAAATACCCGTGACTTGATTCCCTCATTACTTGGGTAGGTAGGATGTCTTAAGTCAAGACCCGGTTGTCCTTCTTCTTTCTGTTTCTTTCTTTGAATAATGGTCGGGTCAAAATTTTATTTCGTTGTCTACTTATTTGCCTGAAAGCACTTCGTGTTTACATTCAAAGGGGGCATGATGTAGACACCTAATTTCGTCCCTCCCGAAGTCCAATTTTATCCATTTTTATCTGACCTTATCACGCACCCTCACCCATGTAATTATCCCTCCATAAAATGACAAAAATAACAACCCCTAAGTAATTTTATCTTATTCTAACAACCCCTCCCTATTAAATTTTAACACCTCACATACCCCACCTCACCACCTACCTCACCTAACCCCTACCCCTACATACCCTTCCTCTCTCATGGGATACATAAAAAAAAAAGACTAACTGGGAGCCCACGTGATGAGTGAGGAATTACTATTCTTGAATTGAGAAAAGGAACCTTCTAGGAAAGGGGTAAGGGAGGACCATATTTGGTTTTGGGTGGTTTTCATTTTAGTATATAGATATACATAGAGTGCAAAAAAAAAGGGGAACTCACTTTTTTTTCACCTGAGATCACAAAACATATACATAGAGAATATACAGAGAAGGGAGCATAAAACAGAGGGATTCCATTTTTCTTTCTCCTTTTTCTCACCCACAGTAACTTCGACACCATCATAGGCATACGGATTCGCCAATAGACACACATAAGTCTTCTTCCAATTCTTTGGTTCTTCCAGAAATGCATGCAAGAACTAGAAACCACACCCACACTTCACTGAATATGCACACAACACATTCTTCTCCGTACACGATTAACGCAAAAATCACAAACACCATACATAGTGAAGGGTGAGTGATGGAGAGACAGTAATGAGTGGGAGAGGGTTCTAAACAGTGAGAGATATGAGAGATCGAGAGAGAGACAAACAAGGTTTGAATCAGTAAAACTGAACGGAAATCGATAGGAATACGGTGGGTTCGAGTTGGCCGGCGATCTCTTCACCGGAGATGACTATTTCTGATCTTTTTCAGGCGATTCCATTTAGAAAACATTAAAATTCATCGGAAATCCAATCTTTTTCTGACTATTCGTGTTGCTGTCTGTGTTCACGGAGTTCCAACAACTAGATTTTTCAGGTTTTCTCATATTTTTGGGCTCGGATATTCACACGCATTTTGGACTTCTATTCGAGTTAGGTTTTGGGGGTCATCGTGGTTCAAACTGGTATTATTCAATTCGGGAGTTTGAGTTCGAGGTCTGTCAGTTGTGGTTCATTGGTCCCAGGTCTTCTGTCAGTTCAAGTTGGTCGAATAAAAGCCCCAATTTAAGGTCATCTCCTCATCTTATTCTTATTCTTAGTTCATTTTTATTATGGTGAGTGGTTGATAATTGTCGTCTCGACTTTCTCTTTATCTTATGCGTGAGGTGAATGATGAATGTCCAATATTATTGATTGTGGATTGCTGAAATATTATTGTGAATTAATAGTCGAAGCATGTGTTAATCATGTGATTGAGTAAGAAATTGGGGATGTGAATTGCAAGGTTGATAAGATGAATTTGGATTACCTTTGAGTTTATTGTTGTTAGGTTTCATTCGGAATAAATATCAAGTTATAAATCCGATAGCATTATGTTTAGGCCGACAATGGATAGGCAAAAGTAGCTTGTTTAGGCAAAGTTTAGGATCTGTGATTGTTGAAATGATGAAATGTTTGTGGAGTGGTTTCAATTTATGCATTGGGATCTATTGTATTCATTGGGCCGGGG
>NW_025849779.1:0-1141 GCF_002878395.1 Capsicum annuum
AATGTCCCCACGTTATTTTTATATTTTTTTTCATATTTTCATTTAATGTCCTTAAATTTAAATATTTTATATCGTTACGTTATACGTACAAATATGCAGTCGATTGTTGGTTTAAGGTTAGTTCATGCGCTGAGAATATTTTCCTAATTTTTTCATATTTTTATAAATATTTTTTCTATTTTTGATTTATTTTTGCTTATGTTTTGAATTTTGATAAATGATATTTGTAAAAAAAATATTTTCTCAACAAAAAGTATCATTTACAGATTACGCGACCTTATTATGAGTGCATAGGCCTCGTCTCACATCAAAACGTGCAGTTCGGGTCCGCATATGTCTGGGATGATTCTCTGGCGAAATCATGTCTACTCCTGTCCTTTGGGTTTTTTTTAAGCATATATAAGGGGGGTAGAGGTGTTGAAGGCACTTCAAGGCGACTATCGCTAGTTGGCATAGGCGATTAGTGGCCACGTCGGCGTGCAGCGTGGGCGCATGGCAGCATGCATAGCTAGTCCGTGCGAGCCGTCCGTGCCCGGGTAGCAACGTCGATCGCGCTTCATTGTGCGCTCGTGTCGGTTATCGGTGGCATCGTCGACGACGGGGCTGCTGGCGCTTGATTTCGGACGAGGCGGTGCTTTTGTGCGTGCGGCGAGTCCTGCATGCTACTCTCGGGGCGCTCCAGGCGCTGCACGCATGCAGCCGAGCCCAAATCGCGGCGAGCGCCGGCGGCCGGCGTGGGCGGCGCCCGCACATGAGCCTCGGCGTGCCTTCATCTCCCCTGCTCCCCCTAAGGGCGGGCTATCGTGTCAAGCGGGACTTGCTTCAGCCTTGCAACGTCCGCATGGGCAGCAGCGCACGGCATCTATTGCTGGGCGTTGGGGCCGGTGCTGGGCGTGCATCGACGGAGCATTTGGACGCACGGCGCGTGAGTTGTGTTTGGCCCGTGCGGTTAGGTTGGATCCCTGCTCGAGCAGCGACGTCCTGACCCGCCTGCCATCTCAGTCGCGGGGCAAGCGCAATGCAGGCTTGCTCGAAGTAGATTTCCTGTGCTGCATACCTAATGCCCAGGCATTATCAAGTTTTATCGATCGCCTTTCGCCCCTCGCATTTCGTGCGCGGGGCGAATCGAAAGGCCGCCCTC
>NW_025849780.1:0-399 GCF_002878395.1 Capsicum annuum
AAAATGGAATTTTACTTTCTGTTCAGGACCCTCTTGAAAAATGGGATAGCACTTTCAAAAATGAAATACTACTTTATTATAATTCTTGTTTAGGATAATTTTCGTTCTAGTTTTAATTTGGGGTTTCAGGAGCCCGCCTGAAGAACAGGGTGATGAAATAGCAAGTTAGGAGCCCGCCTGAAGAACAGGGTGATAAAATAGTAAATCAGGAGCCCGCCTGAAGAACAGGGTGATGAAATAAGAAGTCAGGAGCCCGCCTGGAGAATAGGGTGAAGAAACGAAAAGTCAAGCAACAAAGTGAAGCAATTGAAAGCCAAGCAATAAGTTGAAAGAAAATTGCAAGTCAAGAGCCCGCCTGAAGAATAGGGTGATGAAAGTCGAGTCAAGAACCAACAGCAG
>NW_025849780.1:499-1659 GCF_002878395.1 Capsicum annuum
AAGAAAATTGCAAGTCAAGAGCCCGCCTGAAGAATAGGGTGATGAAAGTCGAGTCAAGAACCAACAGAAGCTGTTAGATAGGATTTTGTAATTTTATTTATGTTTTAACTTGTAATTTTCATTCTTGATGTAATGACAGAGCCGCGGACCGGAACCTCGACGGAACCTCACTCGACTCTCCAACTCGGTATAGTCCATCTCCGTCCAATCCTTGGAGATACTTGTCACTTGATCCCCTCATAACTTGGGTGGGTAGGCTGTCCTAATTCAAGACCCGGTAGTCCTTCTTTCTTCTGTTTCTTCCTTTGAATAATGGTCGGGACAAAATTCTGTCTCTTTGTCTACTTCTTTATCTGAAAACACTGCGTGTTTACATTCAAAGGGGGCATGATGTAGACACGTAATTTTGTCCCCCTCAAAAGTTCGATTTTATTCATTTTTTACCTTATCATATCATGTACCCTCACCCACGTGATTACATCTCACAAAATATTAAAAAAATAAATAAATAACCAAATCCCTAACAAAACCTATCCTAACTGATTCTATCTTATTCTAACAACCCACCCAACCAAAAATTGACAACACATCCTAACAACCTACCCAATCAAAATAAACCACCTCCCTACCCCTACCTAACCCTACCCCACGTCACCACCACCCCCCCCTCTCTTTTTTTCTTGTCCAAAAAGAAAGGACCAAAGGGGGAAAATTCAATATATACACACATACACACAAAAACAAAGGAGGGACCTCAGCACATACAAAAAAAATCAGTTCCACTCTCTCTCTACTCCCTCTCTACTCTCTCTCTCTCCAAAAACTGAAAAGAAAAAAAGCCTCCGTTCGCCGCCTCTCCATCCGACCAACGACGGCAGCAATAACGCCGTCGTCACCATCAGCCGTCCACCAGTCAGCGTCCAGCGAGCCAACCCGAGCTGCTCCGTTCGCCGCCTCTCCGGCGACGGCAGCAGGCACCTGTCAGCGTCCAGCGAGCCAACACGCGCTGCTCCATTCGCCGCCTCTCCGTCCGACCAACGACGGCGGCAGGCACCGGAAACAGTGAAGCCGGTGACCCCTCAACGACACCCATCCCGTTTCCCATCGATTCCGACGAGATTTCGTGTATGGGTCTTCTCGATTTTTCATAATTTCAGTCT
>NW_025849781.1:0-1109 GCF_002878395.1 Capsicum annuum
GCCTCCTACATTTCCATTTGATACGGAGGAACAGGATATCATAGCCCAAAAATTGAAAAGTTTAGAACAAGTTATGAGGAATTTGCAAGAAATCGGAGATTATAGGAGTGTTTCCTATAAAGATCTTTGCATGTTCCCAGACATCAACCTTCCCCTCGATTTTAAGATGCCTAAGTTCGAGACGTTATTGCAACCAGTTAAGGGCTGCAGGAGGAAAGAAAGAACTGCTCATGGCATTCTTTGGCGAGAGTCTTTCAAATTTGGCCTCAGAATGGTTTATTAATCGAGATATCGATAAATGGAACAACTAGGATGATTTGGCTTCTGAATTTGTTCAACATTTTTAGTACAACATCGACCTGATTTCGGACGAAAAATCCTTGGTCAACATGAAGAAAAAGAGCACTGAAGGTTTTAGGGAATACGCGATAAGGTGGCGTGAACAGGCCGCCACGGTAAAGCCTCCAATGAAAAAAAGTAAGTTGGTAGAAGTTTTCATTCAGGCACAGGATGAGACCTATTTTCAACATTTACTTCCGGCAATGGGAAAGTCTTTTATGAAAGTTCTCAAAATGGGGGAGATGATAGAGGAAGGAATTAAAACCGGCCGAATAGTGAGTTTTGCCGCATTAAAAGCCACCACACAAGCGATTCAAGGTGGATCTGGCGCATTTGGAGGTAAAAGGAAGAAAGAGGATGTAGCGACTGTTGTAGCTGGAACCCATTCCTATCTCAAAAGACCATCTCGCCCCTATCCCCAAGCCCAAGCCCAAGTCTACGCCCAAGCTCCATATATTCCTCTCCACTATTACTACCCTCTACAAAACCCTTTATATTCTATTCCACCACCTCCGCACCCAGTATATAGTGCGCAGCCATATGCCCAAACCCCTTCTTACCCACAGTGGCGCGCGCAAGCTCCACAAAATCGCCCATTCGCTCCACCAAATTACCAAAACCCCTCCAGACCCAGTTTTCAGCCTAGGCCCGAGTACAAGAAAGAGAAGGCAGTCAAAAATCAATTCACACCTCTTGGGGAGTCATATGCTAGCTTGTTTGATAGGTTGAGAAAGTTGAAGGTTTTAAGCCCAATTCAAGGAAGGCTTTCA
>NW_025849781.1:1209-2308 GCF_002878395.1 Capsicum annuum
GGGACTCATATGCTAGCTTGTTTGATAGGTTGAGAAAGTTGAAGGTTTTAAGCCCAATTCAAGGAAGGCTTTCAAATCCACCGTCGAGGACTCTCGATTATTCTTTAAGGTGTGCGTACTGTTCTGATATGCCAGGACATGATATCGAGAAATACTGGCAGTTAAAGAGAGTTGTCCAAGATTTAATTGAAACAAATCAGATGCTGGTCCAGGCCCCGGAGGGTCCAAACATTAACCAGAATCTGCTGCCAACCCATGCTGAATCCAATATGCTAGAATTGATATATGACGGGAAAGAGTCTTCGAGGGGTTATAAGCCTATTGTCAAGTTACAGACCATTGAGGAGAAATCGGTGAATGTAGCAGAGTCTTTGAAAGCGATGTCATTGAGCCAGGAAAGAATGAGAGAAGAAAAAGCCCAAGAAAGTACAAAGAAACCCCTGATTATAGTACAAGGCGCCAGAAGGTATGTTGATTTAAGCCAGGATAAACGTAAGTTGACAGTGGTGGGAGCTCTGAGTCAGCCCATCTTGACGGTGAAAGGAGCGCTAGCAGTGCCTATTGTCCTCAAACTGGTGACCCGACCTCCGATAGTTGATGCGAAAAGAGTTCCCCGGAATTATGGGCGGACTGTGATGACTTATCATGGGAAAGAAGTTGTGGAAGATGTAGATGAGGTAGGATGTTTGACTAGGTCAGGAAGATGCTTCGTGCCTGAAAGCTTAAGGAAGTCCAAGCCAACGGTGAGTGGACCGTCATCTATCAAAAAGCCTATCATCGAAGAAGAAGCCGAAGAATTTTTGAAAAAAATGAAATTGCCAGAGTATTCAATATTAGACCAGCTAAAGAAAACCCCTACTCAAATTTCCCTTTTATCTTTGTTGTTGCACTCCAAGGAGCATCGTGATATTTTATTGAAGGTGTTAAATGAAGCATATGTCCCAAGGGAGATTACAATCAACCAACTTGAGAAAATGGTTGGAAAAATCTTTGAGGTCAATCGGATCAACTTTTCTGATGATGAATTGCCTGTTGAAGGTACAGGGCATAACCGGGGCCTTTACATTACAGTGAAGTGTGAAGATTTATACGTCACTCA
>NW_025849782.1:0-1598 GCF_002878395.1 Capsicum annuum
CATTTATAATTGAAGTAATTAGTACTAACAAAAATGTTATTGCAGATTAAATATCAAGACAAAGCTACACAGACTGATATAATAGAAGAGGATACTCTAGAAAAGATATTTAATACCCTAACTACGCTTTCACAGTATAGGTAATGAAATAGAAAAGCTAAAGACTAATGAAGTTAAACTGAAGTCTATAGCTACAAATCAGCTAACTCAGCAGTGTGCAGAGCTATGCCGATCGGAAGACATTAAAGTTCCAAAGCTAGAAGGAGACGATGGGACACTCCATAAAACCCATAACAATTATCAATCTACTTCTGCAGGTACAAGCAAATGAGTTAGGAAAAACACAAATATCAACCTAAAAAAGCTATTTGATAAACCATATATACCAAATACATCAAAAGATCTCATGTTTATGCCCCCACAAATTACCACATACCGAGATAGTTTAAACCAAGACAAAAAGACTTACAACTACACAGCCCGGACATATATAGAAAATATCTACAATGTACAAACTTTTTTAAATACTAACCCCAGAGCTATAAACATCCAAGAACCAGATACAAACTATATAACCCAAAGATTGATCGGATATAATAAGCTAGTCGCTTTACCCAAAACCAAACCAAGTCTAGTTAAAACTTGCTATGAATATGGACTACTCAGTACTGTATATACCTCTGACGGAATTGAGATATCCACTATACCGGAAATATATGAAGCATTTAGCATTTTTAAAAGAATAACCAAAGGTACCCTATTTTTTATAAAAATTTACACGGCACCAGCAGAGATATTATATGATGAAGTTAAAAAACCCATACAAGTTCTAAAGATAGGAATGACATGAGATATGATTATACCACAAGATATTATTCCACAACTAGAAATACCTAGAATTGAGATACCATAATTTTATGCGAATAAGAGAATTATCGGACTAATTACTTAATCATATAATATCTCTACTGGTGCCGTGTAAATTTTTATAAAAAATCAGGTACCTTTGGTTATTATTTTAAAAATGCTAAATGCTTCATATATTTCCGATATAGTGGATATCTCATTTCCGTTAGAGGTATATACAGTACTAAGTAGTCCATATTCATAGCAAGTTTTAACTAGACTTGGTTTGGTTTTGGGTAAAGCAATTAGCTTATTATATCCGGTCAATCTTTGGGTTATATAGTTTGTATCTAGTTCTTGGATGTTTATAGCTCTGGGGTTAGTAATTAAAAAGGTTTGTACATTGTAGATATTTTCTATACATGTCTGGGCTATGTAGTTGTAAGTCTTTTTGTCTTGGTTTAAACTATCTCGGTATGTGGTAATTTGTGGGGGTATAAACATGGGATCTTTTGATGTATTTGGTATATATGGTTTATCAAATAGATTGTTTAGGTTCATATTTGTGTTTTTCCTAACTCCTTTGCTTGTACCTGCAGAAGTAGATTGATAAATGTTATGAGTTTTATGGAGTGTCCCATCGTCTCCTTCTAGCTCTGGAACTTTAATGTCTTTCGATCGACATAGCTCTGCACACTGCTGAGTTAGCTGATTTATAGCTATAGACTTCAGTTTAACTTCATTAGTCTTTA
>NW_025849783.1:0-2334 GCF_002878395.1 Capsicum annuum
CTTTACTAATAACAAACATATATAGGGCTGACTTTTTTCAGCTTGATCGAAATCGATTCTATGATTGAATAGCAGAAGTACTACTTAGTAGTAGAAACTCGAAGAGACAGACAGAGAGGGGACTCTTTCATACCTGCTAACTCCTAGGATGAGAAGTAGGTCCCTTGTTTTTGGCAGGAAGAGTTCCAGCCTTTGTTGCCCCTAGGTAGAGTGAGTCTACTTAGCGAACTGGAAGGGCGCGGAGATCTATTGATCAATATGAATCTCGAGAGTGGATGGTTTATCGCCGCCTCCTTGTCCTGGAGGCTCTCCGGCCGGGGAGGGGCTTGCTATCGTAACCCTTTCTCCCGGTGTATGTGAAAAAGAGTAACGAACTCATTTTGCTTCGGTCATAGGTTAAAGAACGAGAGTTGGCTTCCAACATTAAGTCTGTTGTTCCTCAGTAGCTCAGTGGTAGAGCGGTCGGCTGTTAACCGATTGGTCGTAGGTTCGAATCCTACTTGGGGAGATTTTTGAGTTATCGCTTTTCTGACCTAGCGCTTGACTCCGGTGGTGTCCTTCTCCTTTGTTTCTAAACTAGCCGAATCGTGGGACATCAAAAGTGGTAAGTTGATTGTTGGTTTTTATTCCTCACTCTCGTATAGGAACACTTGGTTCGTTCCATTCTTAGGGAAGGATCCACTGGAAAGACTGGAGTAGTATCTTCATTAGCCGGAAGGAATTAGTCTCCACTAGCATCATTCGAAGAACGAACAAGAAAAGGGTTACTGTTTAGGATAGATGGATGTGGCCCAATGGCTAAAGCTCTGCCATCTTCTTGTAGACTGAACTCTCTTCTCTTTAGGCTCCGAGTTCTTTTTGGGGGGATGGTCTAATTTACTAGTGGCAACGAAGTTCTTAAATGACTAGATTCTCCCGGAACGCTAGCTAAGCTAATCGTCTTAGTTCCCTTCAATTAAATTAATAAGCTTTTTGATTGATTCAGGGCGCCGCCCCCTTCTTAGAATTAGAACCCATTGAGGGGGGCCTCGGCTCGGGAAGGGGAGAGTGGCCGAGTGGTCAAAAGCAGCAGACTGTAAAGCTGTTGAAGTTTTTCTACATAGGTTCGAATCCTGCCTCTCCCACTTATTTGTTGTAGACTTCAGAGAAGAGAAAAGAGGCATTCGTCAGCATAGGAAGGCCAACCGAGCGAAGCTCTTTCTTTTTTTTGGCCGTGCCGTGAAGTGAAATTGTATCGTATGTTAGTTAGAGAGGTTGGCGAACTACTACGATCCATAGATTTCCCATCTATATCCAATCCCAACGAGAATAGAAGCGAGTCGCTTCTGGCCTGTTTTGTAGTCGTAGTCTTTTATCTTATGTAGTCGTCGGCCTTCCTACATGCATGCATCCGCCAGAATGCCTCCTTGGTTCGGGACGAAGCCAAGCCGATACATACGATAGGCGAAAGAAAGACCCCCATTTCATAGCGCCTGGGGAACGCAAGTTTGTTCGAGGATTGGAGAAGAGAGGTGGAAGAAAGGGCTCGGGATAGATTTAGGAGTCTTTGTGCCAGCCGTATGCGGTGAGAGTCGCACGTACGGTAACGAGGGGGTTCGCGTCTATACGTGTAGTGTGGTGCTTAGGCCTACCCACGCTATTTGTTCCATGATCTATGGGTCTACTGGAGCTACCCACTTCGATAAATTAGCCAAGATTTTGACCAGATATGAAATCACTGGTGCTCGATCTAGTGGTATTTTTATGGGGATTCTATTTATCGCTGTAGGATCCCTATTCAAGATCACTGTAATTCCTTTTTAGGCAGCTGTAGGACGGCCGCCTATAGGTGGTAGGGTAGGGTGGGTGGTACCGCTCTGCGGCCAATCTTCCTAACCGCTTAGGGCCGGGCTTAGAGCGCTTAAAACTCATCACTACCTCGTAAGGGCATTGAGACCATAGCATGTTACACGAAAGTGCCGCTTTCTCTGTAGTGTTGTCACACAGATGCCCGTCTAGAAGAGCAACTCGCTCTATAGTGTTGTCACACAAGATAAGCACGCCGCCCGCCTGCTGGCCGGGTGAATCGAAGTTATCTTCCGGTCAACTGTCCACCCAGTCAAGTGCCAAAAACACAGTAGAATCACACAATGCACGTTGCTGGTGTGCTTCCTGCTCGCGAGGAAAGAAAGAAGAGCGACAGGGTTCAGTTCAGATTTGACTGTTTGCAGTATGGGAGCAGATTCCCCAAAAAATCCCTGGGAATAATGAAAAAAAAGAAGATATCTCGATAACGAAAACTATAGGAGGCTGTATTGGCGAGATCCAACGGTGAACAGCTGCCCAAAAGAAAAA
>NW_025849784.1:0-2506 GCF_002878395.1 Capsicum annuum
GCGGGGTGCTTTTTTTTGGGTTAGAATAGGTATAACTTGGGAAAGAGGATAACATTTTAGTCTAGTAACTATGAAAAACTCCTTCCAACCAAAACAAACAGGCATGCCACAATAATTTATCCACACCTCATCCATCTTATCTTTGTTTTCATACATAAACCTACGCTTGAGAAGTTCATATACCATTTTCATTTGAAAACGAGCATTGTTGTCCTCCGACAAATCAAGATATTTCCCAAAGCAGCTGTCCTTGAAATAAGCATCCAATTTTTATTCTCGAAGTATTTTTCTGAAGGCATCGAAAGATTTTTCCATGGCTGACTTAACCAAAAAATCACCCGTTAAATTTGCGCCACCATCGCACTGCATTCTCACAGGATAACGATCAATGCTGAAGGCTTTGACCAGCTCTTTGGTGGAAGGGCTATTAGCATCTGCATCATCTCTTTTGAAACATTTCTCCTTTCCGTGTTCATCATATTCTGCTCTCAATTGAGATAACGCTTGTAAAACAAGCTCATAGAGTGGTGGATGTAGCCTAGCTGCTTCACTTGTTCCTTTACTTAGACTTGATTCGGTTTCTGTTCTTTTGAGAACCATATTATCTAAAATTAATAGGAACATAAAATAATATATTATTGTTGATTAATGCATTGTTAAAAAAGGATAACAGTAAATCAAACAAGCAAAATAGTAAAATAATAGTTGCAACAGATCACCGATCTATTGCACGAGGTAGTATATCTATTGCAGCATATAATCAAACTGTTACAGCGGATGAGTAATCTGTTGCAATAATACAAAACATATCACTTATCTTTTAAGATAGATGAATGGTCTATTCAATAGATCACACAACTATTGTGACATCATTTGTTGCAATATATGAGTGATCTATTGGAATAGTTAAATAATCCATAGCAACGGCTGAGTAATATATTGCGACAATACAAAATATATCACTCATCTATTGAGAAAGATGAATGATTTGTGCAACAGATCACATATCTGTTACAACATATGAGTGATCTGTTAGAGCAGTTAACTAACCTAACCTGCAGCAACGACTGAGTAATCTATTGCGACAATACAAAATATATCACTCATCTATTGAGAAAGATAAATGGTATATCCAATAGGTCACACATCTATTGCAACACATGAGTGATCTGTTGGAACAGTTATCAATGGTCAATATTGTTTAGATTTCTTCCAACATAGATTCGTCTATCGTGGCAGATGTATGATCATTTAGAAAAATCAAGTCTTGGACATTTTCTGTAGGAAGAGTTGATCGGATTTTATCCAACAGGAGGTTTATCTGTTGCATTAGATCATTAATATGATGGTTCTTCCATTGCACTAGATGGTTAATTAGTTGTATCAGATTTTTTATTCGATGCTTAATCTGTTACAACATATGGTAAAGCTGTTGCATCAGATATTTAATCTGTTGCATCAGATTATTAATCTGTTGCATCAGAATTGTAATCTGATGGTTCCTCTGGTGCATCAGATGGTTGATCTGTTGCATCATATGATAAATATGTTGCACCAGATGGGTAATCTGTCGGAGGAAATAAAAAATAGTAGCACGATTTTGTTAAACAAAAAATAGCAATTTCACCATTTTTACCAAGAACAAGAATAGAACAAATCAAACCAAATTGTCCTTTTATTTTTATAAACACAAACAATAAAAATCAAACTTCAAAAAAATACAACAAACAACAAAATATCATAATTCACTTCGAAAAGAGAAGAGAAGAAATACCAAAAATTAGGTTTTTATTCAGACCGCATTTCAAATTATTGCAACAAATATTAAAATTGTTAACCAATACTATAAGAGAAGTTGGCTCAAGTTCCTCGTTTTCTTTAAAACTAAAAAGGCCATAAATTTTTACCTATGAAAGAAGAAAAGGAACGATGAAGAATTCGAAGCTGTTGTGGACGGAGAGCAAGGATGTTATGTCGATTGAAGTCGAAAAGGAACTCGAAGCCTAACTATTTGTAGTCGGATGTTGAAGTCGTCCAGGATTGAAATAAGAAATTTGTAGAACAGTTGATTGTGAGATAGTTGAGAGAAGCTATCGAGAGAGGGATGAGAAATAGGTCGATTGAATTGAAGAGGGAAACTCGAATCCCAACTATTTGACATCGGAGGTAGAAGTCGTTGGGGGTTGAAGGGAGAAATTTTGCAAAACTGTTGGTTGAGAAAGAGTTGAGAGAAGTTGTCGAGAGAGGAGAGAGTGGTTGATTTGGATTGAAGAGGGGTGTGGGTTAGGTTGATTTGTATTTTTGAAAAGATTAGAAAGTTTTGAAAATATTAATCAAGTCCACAATTAACTTAATCAAGTTTCCTAATGATGTTTGATCCTATCTGTTGGTCAATGTCACCAATCCTCCATTCAAGACTTAAAAGACACTTTTCCTTCACTTTTCTCTACTTACTTTTTCTACTAAAGAATTCATTTATTAATTTCTTTGTAAATTGATTTTCTTT
>NW_025849785.1:0-3472 GCF_002878395.1 Capsicum annuum
TTTGCATGGTCTTATGATGATATGCCTGGTTTAAGCACTGAATTAGTGGCTCACAAATTGCCAACTGATCCCGCGTTCCCTCTTGTCAAACAGAAGTTGAGGAAGTTTAAAACAAATGTAAGTATTAAAATCAAAGAGGAAATCATGAAACAACTTGAAGCCAAAGTAATTCGAGTGGCTCGCTATCTCATGTGGTTATCCAATGTTGTTCCCATACCAAAGAAAGATGGCAAAATTCGAGTGTGTGTTGATTACCGTGATTTGAACAGAGCCAGTCCGAAAGATGATTTTCCACTACCCAACATCCATAATTTGTTAGACAACTGTGCTAAACACGAGGTTGCCTCTTTTATGGATTGCTATGCTGGATATCACCAGATCATTATAGATGATGAAGACGCGGAGAAGACATTTTTTGTCACACCATGGGGAACTTATTGTTATTGAGTGATGCCGTTTGGTTTGAAGAATGCTGGGGCAACATACATGAGAGCCATGACCACTATGTTTCATGATATGATGCATAAGGAGATTGAGGTCTGCGTGGATGATGTGATTATTAAGTCAAAAAGTGAGGCCGACCATGTTAAAGATTTAAGAAAGTTCTTTGAAAGGATTCGCAGGTATAATCTCAAACTCAACCCGGCAAAATGTGTATTTGGAGTTCCATCTGGAAATCTGTTGGGGTTTGTAATCAGCAGTCGAGAAATTAAATTGGATCCCTCAAAAATCAAAGCCGTTCAGGATTTTTCCCCACCCAAGAATAGAACGGAGGTGATGAGTTTGCTTGGTAGACTGAACTACATTAGCAGGTTTATTGCTCAACTCACAACCACTTGTGAGCCCATATTCAAGTTGCTGAAAAAGAGTGCTGCGGTAAAATGGACTAAAGAATGTCAGGAAGCGTTCGATTGAATCAAAAGATATTTGTCAAATCCGCCCATGCTGGTACCCCCGGAGCCTGGTAGGCCTTTGATCTTATATTTATCAGTCATGGACAATTCTTTCGGTTGTGTCCTGGGTCAACATGATGTCACAGGCAAAAAAGAGCAGGCTATTTATTATCTTAGCAAGAAGTTCACCGCATATGAGGCCAAGTATACTCTTCTTGAAAGGACGTGTTGTACCCTAACCTGGGTAGCACAGAAGTTGAAGCACTATCTCTCATCCTATACTACTTATCTCATCTCCCGCATGGATCCTTTGAAGTATATCTTTCAGAAGCCTATGCCGACAGGTCAATTGGCAAAGTGGCAAATATTACTTACCGAGTTCGACATCGTATATGTGACTCGAACAACCATGAAAGCCCAAGCCTTGACAGATCATCTTGCTGAGAATCCCATCGATGAAGAGTACGAGCCATTAAAGACATATTTTCCTGACGAAGAAGTGTCGTGTATTGATGAAGTCGTTATAGATGTTGATCCAAGTTGGAGGTTGTTCTTCGATGGAGCTGCCAATATGAAAAGAGTCGGAATAGGTGCGTTTCTTATCTCTGAATCGGGACTACATTTTCCAGTAACAGCACAACTTCGATTTTACTGTACTAACAATATAGCAGAGTATGAAGCCTGCATTCTTGGTTTGAGGTTAGCTGTTGATATGGGAGTCCAGGAATTATTGGTGTTGGGAGATTTGGATTTAATCGTCCATCAAATTCAAGGCGATTGGGAGACACGATATTTGAAGCTCATCCCGTATCGACAATGCTTGCAGGAGCTATGTCAACGGTTTGTGTTAGTAAAATTTAGGCATATTCCAAGGATTCATAATAAAATTGCTGATGCTTTAGCCACTTTGTCTTCAATGCTCCAACATCTTGATAAAGCCTACATCGATCCAGTGCATATATAGAGTCGTGATCAGCATGCTTACTGTAATGCGGTTGAAGAAGAGCTCGATGAAGAACCCTAGTTCTTGGATATCAAGCGGTACATTCAGTCAGGAGAATACCCAGCATATGCCACCAACGATCAAAAGAGGACTATTAGGCGTTTGGCTAGTGGATTTTTCTTAAGTGGGGGAATCTTGTATAAGAGGACCCCAGATCTCGGACTTTTGAGGTGTGTAGATGCAAGAGAAGCCTCGGTAATCATGGTTGAAATACACTCTGGAGTATGCGGGTCGTACATGAACGGTCATGTCTGGTCAAATAAGATTCTTCGAGCAGGTTATTACTGGCTTCCTATGGAAAGAGATTCTATTCAATTTGTTCGAAAGTGTCATCAATGTCAGGTACACGGTGATCTGATACGTTCTCCTCCTGTTGAGTTGCATGCAATGGCGCTCCATGGCAGTTCGTGGCTTGGGGAATAGATGTGATTGGACCGATTGAGCCGAAGGCATCAAATGGACATAGGTTCATTTTGGTAGCCATTGACTACTTCACAAAATGGGTAGAAGCAGTAATTTTCAAGTCAGTAACAAAGAAGGCTGTGGTGGACTTTGTTCATACCACTATCATTTGTAGATTTGGAATTCCTAAGATGATCATTATAGACAATGCTGCCAATCTCAATAGTCATTTGATGCAAGAAGTATGTTAACAGTTTAAGATCACACATCGAAATTCTACTCCATATCGCCCAAAGGCCAATGGTGCTGTAGAAGCCGCTAATAAGAATATAAAAAAGATACTGTGAAAAATGGTACAAGGGTCTAGATAGTGGCATGAAAAGTTGCCGTTTGCATTGCTAGGTTATCGCACCACTGTTCACACTTCCACAGCGGCAACTCCATATTTATTAGTGTATGGGACAGAAGATGTCATCCCTGCAGAAGTTGAAATTCCCTCTCTTCACGTCATTGTAGAAGTAGAGATTGATGATGACGAATGGGTAAAAACCCGACTAGAAGATTTGAGCTTGATTGAGGAAAAAAGGCTAACGTCTGTGTGTCATGGACAGTTGTATCAGAGGAGAATGGCTCGAGCGTGTAACAAAAAGGTCCGTCCCAGGAATTTTGAAGTTGGTCAGTTGGTATTGAGACGTATCCTTCCTCACCAGGTTGAAGCAATTACATGTTTAGTACTTGCATTTTTGAAGATTGATATGATGAAGGCATTTTATTCTTCTATCCAAACATTGTGTCATCCTTTGTTTACCCGTTTTGAGCTTCATTTTATTTTTCTTTCATATACCTCTTTTGGAATCAAAACAGAGTCAAAGATAAATGTCAAGAAAATAAGAAAAAAAGAAAAAAATCAATCCAATCAAAACAAAGACCAAGCTGATAGAACTACGTGCGACCTGATTCTCCTCTCTCGGGAGTGAGATACGTAGGCTGCCCTATTTCGGGCTCGGTCCAACCAAATAAAGATTTAAGATTCACCCAGTCAACAAAACTGGGGCATGAGTTAATGTGTTGTTTGAGTCGACTCCAAAAGTTGTAAGTCCCACCCCCACTTCAAGTATCGTTTGAGCCCCTTACCATCTTTTCTAACCTTAACCAAAAGCCCAGTTACAACCAA
>NW_025849786.1:0-3764 GCF_002878395.1 Capsicum annuum
TTATCCCTTCCAGAGGAGGAGTAACGGATTCAATTATCTTGTTACTCTGGGTATACCATTTGTTAATGATAACGTTGAGGGATTCATTTTGATTTTCCATTCTTCCAGTGAATTCAAACCATCGGAAGAATTCTATATCACATCGGAGTTTTTTCATATCGGCTATCCATAGTCGACCAAACTCCTTTTGTTACTCCTTAGAATAGATACTGGTATACCATTTCCTTTTTAGAGCGTCTTTGGGTTGGTACCATCGAGCTTCGAGAGCTTTAAGGTCAGGTGTGTATTCTTCGTCAGTTTTGATGACGAGAAGGCTAGGGTCAGTCCTGATTTTCTGACGGGATATGGAAGAGGGAGGTTCCATATCTGAGGCCGTAGGACTGCCTGGATTATAAAGATTTTCAGGATCTAGGGACTCATGGACCCTAGTGGATTACTGATAATAAACCTTTGGGATAGGACCAGAGAAGTCGACTCCTCTGACTTTGCCCTTGTCATTGTTATTATCGTGATCATATTCGTCACTTCCCTCCAGGGTTTTAGAGGTGGAACCTTTATGCGAGACAGATCGTCGAAATGAAGAATTTTGAGGAGTGTCGAAGCCGAGGAACTTTAAATCAATTGAGCCATCAGGATGCTGAATAACTCATTGTATTTGAGATTTTTCGGGATATGAACGAATAGGTTGTGTGATAGCATCAAAGTGCCATTCGTTATTATGGATGACTTCTTCCCAAACCAAGGGTTTAGGGACAAAGACATTGGATCTGTCTTTGTTAGCCTCCATAAGAGTGGTGACACCCCTAGGGCTAGTGAATCTAGCTTGGGGTGCTAAAGTTGTACCCATCTGTCGATAGTATACTCTGTATATTATCGCAATTTCTCTAGTATTATCCTTACTATTCATGTTTTTTGTTTTAACATTAAGTGTTAAAACATCCATGATGTTAGGATCATTAATATCTACTGAGAAATTAGGGTAACAATTAAAGTATACCGGGCCGTCGGCTAGATTACTTTGGATGACCCCTAAGAGAGAATCGTCAAAATTTAATAGACGAGCATCTCTTAGTATAGCACAGACAGGGATGTCTAGGCCTTGTCGAAAGAGTGGCTTAATGGCCACGTGAACAAGCCCGATATGCAGATAACCTTAGAGGTTTTTCTCTTGGTAGATTTTCTACTTGGTTTATAAGAATCTCGTTTGAAGGGTCTCTTACTAGAAGTAGCCTTTCAGCGAGGTTTGGAGGTCTTTTTCTTATGCTTATTGCTGGGGCTGGTGAATCCATAGTCTTGGCAGAAGGTTCCCAGTCCATATTTGGAAGTACTATCTTTCTTAAGTTGTTTCTTAAGCTTGATATCAGTAGTGAACAGTGGCAAGAGATTAATGATACATGTTTCGTGGGATTAGATTTGTAAGCTTGATGTGTTGAAATAGTATGTGCTAATAGATTATGAAAAGGAAAACCGTAAGGTCATGATCGATTATTGTGGTTATGAATTTCTAGTGTATTAGTGTTTCTTGATGTTTATTTAATAGTTTCTAAGTACGGATTCTGTGTAAGGTTGGTTGTGAATCATATTTAGCAGTAGACATTAAGTTTGAAACAATTGATGGCCATAGAGGTGGATGTGATAATTTCTTGGTTAATGATACTAGTTATATGGAAGTGATCTATAGGCTTGAATAGTGTATGCAAGTGCCTAAGTTTATTTGATTCGTAATGAAGTATGACGTTGTATATGTGATGTAGAAGTATACCAAAGGTGGTATGAAGCTTTTGAATTTTTCTAAGGCTATTACATAACTTGTGTGGCTACTGGTACCGTTTAGTTTCTAGGTGGAAAAAGACTAGCAAGATGGTATATGGTGTTCTAAATAGCCAAGTGAAGGACCTTTGATTGATAGTGTTGAGCCTTTTGATATGAACTTGATTCTTATGGTAGAGGAAAAAGAGTTTGAAGTTTCTATGTTGGTAGACTACGATAGAAATAGAGTAGCTCATTGAAGACTTGGTGATACCCATGTTAGGTGTTATAATCTAAGCTCGAGTCCTTGAAAGTCGTGCTAATAGAAATAAGAATAGAGGCGCTAGAGGGTGTGCACTTCAACTTTGGGGATACTCATGAAGATTCAAAGTTAGTAAGTGTTCAAATAATAGATGATGACTATTGGTGTTACAGAATGATAGAGTGTGCCTCAAGAGGTAGTATTAGCAGTGGGCATTCCACTCTTATATGTGGTCTTTCGGGTTAAGTTTTATTAATTTTATGTATTGTCATATTTCAGAACCCAGAGTGCAGTGAGTGCAGTTAAGTTTAAAGTCTATTAAGGTATCTCCCAGAAACTTAAGATGATGGCTTGAAGCTAAGAGGGAGCTGTCTAAACGAATAACAAAGTAAGACTCTCAGATTCTTGGAGTGATGTAATGATGATATGGAACATCAAAAAGTAAGGGTGAATCTCAACCCATTCCTATATAAGTATTTCTCAATAATCCTAATACCTACTCATGCTTTACAATTTAGTTCCATGATTAGTTCACGTTCATACATATGATAGAGAGTTATGTACTCATGATTTATAATGTGCTCTATTTCCATAACTCATGTTTTATTCCAAACGATTGGGAAAATTCAGCATATAGCCATGAATACGTTGTTTTGCTATTCCTCATGCCTCAGATGAGTGTCCAGCTTGATATAGTATCATTCCATGCCTCCAGATCTTATGTTCTAACCTTTTTGTGACTCCTCCTTATGCGATGATAGTGGTTCTGAGTAATTATTTCTTGTTGATGAAATATCATAGTACGCTGGTTTAGATAAGGACATAAGTATGAAGTAAGATTTGGGGCCAAGTTTTTATATATGTGATGGTTATAGGAATTGTGTATGTTTATATTCTTGGGGTAGCTCGTGGAAGTGATATTGATAGTGGTTTAGAGAATATGTGAAGTATGCCTTTATGAGTGTTTGCTTTGAAGTTCATATGTGGTTATAAATATAGGCTTGAATGACATGTTGAGATTGTTGTAAAGGAATGCTATATGCGTTAGCGACTTCATAGTAAGAGTTCAGAGTAGTCATTGAAGTGGTAAGGCATGTTATACTTAGGATGTGATCTTTAAAAGAGATATAGAAGATTGCATCATATGGTTTAGAATAATAGCGTGGTCTGGCATGTTGCATTTTTGTGACTTAGAGTTATGCTTGATCACGGCAAAGGGATTAAGTTATTTCCAACATTAGTAGAAAGATTTGTCAATGCTCATATGAGAATTTTAAGCTGAGTTGAATGAATATGATATTTAAGGAGAATAGTATAGTTAAGTGATATTCGAGAAGTGTGCTAAGCTTGAAAGTAAGAAGTTGTAATTCCAAAGGCCTGGTAATTCTATCCTAATTCAGGAGTTATATGCCTATGTTCCAGACTAAAGAGTAGTGTCAATATGGTGATTCCTCAGTTGGATGTCTTGCGTAATCGATACCCAAGATTCATGGCTTCCTATTACTGCTAGAATTTCTTTAGAGAATTGTGCTGAAGAGATACTCCAGTTAAGTATGAGGGTGTAGTATAATTCAGTCTGTATGGCCAATAAGTCAGTTTAGCAGTCAGATTCGCATGCCTTTTTTTATCGTCTTTTCACTTATTCATGCTACTCGATATCTCAGATGTGCTACTATTCCAAGATAGAGTATACCAGTAGTTACGACTATAGCCTATTTCATGCATCATACATTAAATTTAGATTCCAGATGTT
>NW_025849787.1:0-2842 GCF_002878395.1 Capsicum annuum
TAGTTTAATTTAGTAACTTGTAAAGTGAATTAGTGACTTGAAAGTGTTTAAGTGTAGGTACTTGAAATGTGAACTTTTTATTTTGAATTTAGTTTAGTTTGGTAAATTTTAAAGTGAATTAATGACTAGAAAGTGATTACATGCAGTACTTGAAATGTGAATCTTTCATTTTAAATTTAGTTTAGTTTCGTAACTTGTAACGTGAATTAGTGACTTGAAAGTGATTAACTGTAGGTAGTTAAAATGTGATCTTTTCATTTGGAATTTAGTTTAGGTTGGTAACTTGCTAAATGAATAAGTGACTTGAAAGTGTTTAAGTGTAGTTACTTAAAATGCGAACTTATCATTTTGAATTTAGTTTACTTTGATAACTGGTAAAGCGAATTGGTTACTTGAAAGTTATTATGTGGATGTATTTGAAATGTGAACTTTTTATTTTGAATTTAGTTTAGATTGGGAATTTATTAAGTGAATTAGTGACATGAAAGTGACTAAGAGTATGTACTTGAAATGTGAACTTCTCATTTTGAATTTAGTTTTGTTTGGTAACTTGTAAAGTGAATTAGTGACTTGAAATTGATTTAGTGTAGATAATTGAAATGTAAGCTTTTCATTTTGCATTTAGTTTAGTATGGTAACTTGTTAAATTAATTAGTGACAAAAAAGTGATGAAGTGTAGGTACTTGAAATGTGAACTTTTCATTTTGAATTAAGTTTAGTTTGGAAACTTGTGAAGTGAACTAGTTACTTGAAAGTGATTAAGTGTAGATGATTGAAATGTAAACTTTTCATTTTGAATTTAGTATAGTTTGGTAACTAGTTAAGTGAATTAGTGACTTGAAAGTGATTAAGTGTAGGTACTTGAAATGTGAACTTTTCATTTTGAATTTATTTTAGTTTGGTATCTTGTAAAGTGAATTAGTGACTGGAAAGTGATGAATTGTAGGTACTTCAACTTTGAACTTTGCATTTTGAATTTAGTTTAGTTTGGTAACTTGTAAAGTGAATTAGTTTAGTAACCTGAAAGTGTTTAAGTGTAGATACTTAAAATGTGAACTTCTGTTTTGAATTTAGTTTAGTTTGGTAACTTGTAAAGTGAATTAGTTACTTGAAAGTGAATAATTGTAGTTCTTGAAATGTGAACTTTTCATTTTAATTTTGTTTCGTTCGGTAACTTGTAAATTGAATTAGTGACCAGAAAGTGTTGAAGTGTAGGTACTTGAAATGTGAACTTTTTATTTTGAATTTAGTTTAGTTTGGTAAATTGTAAAGCGAATTAATGACTTGAAAGTAATTACATGCAGTACTTGAAATGTGAATCTTTCATGTAATAGTGAATTAGTGACTTGAATGTGATTAAGTGTAGGTACTGGAACTGTGAACTTTTTATTTTAAATTCACATTAGTTTGTAACTTGTAATGTGTAATAGTGATTTGAAAATTGTTAAGTTTAGGCACTTCAAATGTGTACTTTTCATTTTGAATGTAGTTTTGTTTGGTCACTTATAATGTGAATTAGTGACATGAAAATGATTAAGTGTAGGTACTTGAAATGTGAGTTTTTCATTTTTAATTTAGTTTTGTGTGGTAACTTTCAAAGTTAATTAGTGATATGAAAGTATTTAAGTGTAGGTACTTGAAATGTTAACTTTTCATTTTTAATTTATGTTAGTTTAATAACTTATAAAGTGAAATAGTGAGTTGAAAGTGATTAAGTATAGGTACTTGAAATGTCAACTTTTCATTTTGAATTTATTTTAGTTTGGTATCTTGTAAAGTGAACTAGTGACTTGAAAGTGTTTAAGCATAGGTACTTTAAATTTGAACTTTTTATTTTGAATTTAGTTTAGTGTAGTAACTTTTAATGTAAATTAGTAACCTGAAAGTGTTTAAGTGTAGATACTTGTAATGTGAACTTTTGTTTTGAATTTAGTTTAGTTTGGTAACTTGTAAAGTGAATAAGTTACTTGAAAGTTTTTAAGTGTAGTTCTTGAAATGTGAACTTTTTATTTTGAATTTAGTTTCGTTTGGTAACTTGTAAATTGAATTAGTGACCTGAAAGTTTTTAAGTGTAGGTACTTGAAATTTGAATTTTTTATTTTAAATTTAGTTTTGTTTGAAACTTGTAAAGTGAATTAGTGATTTGAAAGTGATGAATTGAAGGTTATTGAAATTTGAACTTTATATTTTGAATTTAGTTTAGTGTAGTAACTTTTAATGTAAATTAGTACCCCGAAATTGTTTAAGTGTAGATACTTGAAATGTGAATTTTTGTTTTGAATTTAGTTTAGTTTGGTAACTTAAATTATGAATTAGTGACTTGAAAGTAATTAGGTGAAGGTACAACAAATGTGGACTTTTCATTTTGAATTTAGTTTAGTTTGATAAATTGTAAAGCGAATTAGTGAAATGAAAGTGTTTAAGTGTAGGTACTTGAAATGTGAACTTTTTATTTTGAATTTAGTTTAGTTTGGTAACTTGTAATGTGAATTAGTGACTTGAAAGTGTGTAAGTTTAGGTCTTTTCAATGTGAACTTCTTATTTTGAAATTGGTATAGTTTTGTGACTTGTAATGTGAATTAGTGACTTGAAAGTGATAAAGTGTAGGTACCTGAATTATAAACTTTTCATTTTGAATTTAGTTTAGATTGGAAATTTGTTAAGTGAATTAGTGACATGATAGTGACTAAGAGTATGTACTTGAAATGTGAACTTTTTATTTTGAATTTAGTTTAGTTTGGTAACTTGTAAATTGAATTAGTGACTTGAAAGTGTTTAAGTGTAGGTACTTGAAATGTGAACTTTTTATTTTGAATTTAGTTTAGTTTGGTAAATTTTAAAG
>NW_025849787.1:2942-4733 GCF_002878395.1 Capsicum annuum
GTTTCGTTTGGTAACTTGTAAATTGAATTAGTGACCTGAAAGTGTTTAAGTGTAGGTACTTGAAATGTGAACTTTTTATTTTGAATTTAGTTTAGTTTGGTAAATTTTAAAGTGAATTAATGAGTAGAAAGTAATTACATGCAGTACTTGAAATGTGAATCTTTCATTTTAAATTTAGTTTAGTTCCGTAACTTGTAACGTGAATTAGTGACTTGAAAGTGATTAATTGTAGGTAGTTAAAATGTGATCTTTCCATTTGGAATTTTGTTTAGTTTGGTAACTTGTTAAATGAATAAGTGGCTTGAAAGTGTTTAAGTGTAGTTACTTGAAATGCGAACTTTTCATTTTGAATTTAGTTTTCTTTGATAACTGGGAAAGCGAATTAATGACTTGAAAGTGATTAAGTGGAGGTACTTGAAATATGAACTTTTTATTTTGTATTTAGTTTAGTTTGATATATTTTAATGTGAATTAATGACTTGAAAGTGATTACATGCAGTACTTGAAATGTGAATCTTTCATTTTGAATTTAGTTTAGTTTCGTAACTTGTAACGTGAATTAGTGACTTGAAAGTGATTAATTGTAGGTAGTTAAAATGTGAGCTTTTCATTTGGAATTTAGTTTAGCTTGATAAATTGTTAAATGAATAAGTGACTTGAAAGTGTTTAAGTGTAGTTACTTGAAATGTGAACTTTTCATTTTGAATTTAGTTTACTTTGGTAACTGGTAAAGCGAATTAGTGACTTGAAAGTGATTAAGTGGAGGTACTTGAAATTTGAACTTTTTCTTTTGAATTTAGTTTAGATTGGTAATTTGTTAAGTCAATTAGTGACATGAAAGTGACTAAGAGTACGTACATGAAATGTGAACTTTTCATTTTGAATTTAGTTTTGTTTGGTAACTTGTAGAGTGAATTAGTGACTTGAAAGTGATTAAATGTAGATACTTGAAATGTAAACTTTTCATTTTGAATTTAGTTTAGTATGGTAACTTTTTAGATGAATTAGTGACATAAAAGTGATTAAGTGTAGGTACTTGAAATGTGAACTTTTCATATTGAATTAAGTTTAGTTAGGTAACTTGTGAAGTGAACTAGTTACTTGAAAGTGATTAAGTGTAGATGATTGAAATGTAAACTTTTCATATTGAATTTAGTTTAGTTTGGTAACTTTTTAAGTGAATTAGTGACTTGAAAGTGATTAAGTGTTGGTACTTAAAATGTGAACTTTTCATTTTGAATTTATTTTAGTTTGGTATCTTGTAAATTGAATTAGTGACTTGAATGTGATTAAGTGTAGGTACTGGAACTGTGAACTTTTTATTTTAAATTCACATTAGTTTGTAACTTGTAATGTGTAATAGTGATTTGAAAATTGTTAAGTGTAGGTACTTCAAATGTGTACTTTTCATTTTGAATGTAGTTTTGTTTGGTAACTTATATGTACGGAAGAGATATATGTTAAAGTTAGAATAGATATATGTTAGAGTTATTAGAATTAAAATTAGATTTAGAGTTAAAAAATTTACCTACAAAATTATTAAATTAATTATGCGAAGACCATTTAAAAATAGAGAAGCTTTTAGAAAAATTAAAGAATCTTTAATTAGTAATTATTCAGAATATATATATCTAAATAAAACAAAAGATAACCCACAAAAATTAGCCTACTTAATTACATTAATATCTAGTATTGAATCAAAATTAATAACACATTTAAAATCCAGAAGAATGAAACACATACCACCTAATTATGATAAAATTAGATTTAGATATCCACCAAAATATTATA
>NW_025849788.1:0-1080 GCF_002878395.1 Capsicum annuum
ATTTAAAATTCATAACAATAATAATTGGTCATAATCATATATAGCTTATCTTATTCACAATCCATTAACACATCCTTCTTTCACCCTTCACTACTATCTATCCTTCATACACAACTTAACTTAGTTCATAGCTCTCTACGCCTTAACTTAACTTCCTCTTGCAACCCGGCAACGACATAATTTAACAACACTCACCCACCGAGTACTTGCATTACTAATCTACACTCTCTGGCATATAAATACCGTCAACACCCATTTCATACCTCAAACAAACTACATCACAAAATTGACACACAAGGATATATCACTCCCTATTAA
The DNA here is from genome assembly GCF_002878395.1 of Capsicum annuum. NCBI lineage: Eukaryota > Viridiplantae > Streptophyta > Magnoliopsida > Solanales > Solanaceae > Capsicum > Capsicum annuum. Next base: position 319 of record NW_025849788.1, read on the forward strand.
CCCCAAATGTATGCAAAAATGGATTCCTCTATACTTATGCTCAACAAATCACACTAGCCATCCTTCTTACTACTACACCTCCAAATCCTATATTTTCAGCCAGCACAAGGAACAGAATGAACTACAAGTTGCTAGTGGATCAAAATAGTCCGCACACGGCTCCACTAGGCTTTGAATATGAGTTTTGAAAAAAAGTTTGAGGTGAATAACAAAACAGCTGTGCTAGAGAATCGAAAGAGCCCCACACGACTTCACTAGACATTCATTTTCAACAGCATGATGATAGCAAGATTACAGGAGATAGGATCTTGGCATACCATATTCGATGACCAAGGAGTATACATCCACTCAGTCTTAGCTGAACAAGTCATAAAGAAGAGGACAAAACATGAAACTTCAGGAACTTATAACACACTGGGAGGCTCTTCTGAAGCCACTTTTATGAGACTTCTAAAACATTTTACTAATCAGTCTGAAAATATTATCAGGGAAAGAACCGGGACTTGCTACTCATACTATCTCAAGAATAGCACATAGATAGAAAAGTACAAACTGTCACTTATAGATCCTGAAAAGAAATTTGTTAGCTTATCTGGTTTAAACTTATTGCACGATTCAAGACGTAAAAGAACAACAACCTTTCCTAAATGACTTATAGCCTCTCAAAGAAAAGTACAGACGTCTCCGTACCGTTCTGCAAGACTCTACTAGACACGGCTTCATAGACACCCTAGGACACTTGAACTCTGTGCTCTGATACCA
>NW_025849788.1:1180-4997 GCF_002878395.1 Capsicum annuum
AGATAGAAAAGTACAAACTGTCACTTATAGATCCTGAAAAGAAATTTGGTAGCTTATCTGGTTTAAACTTATTGCACGATTCAAGACGTAAAAGAACAACAACCTTTCCTAAATGACTTATAGCCTCTCAAAGAAAAGTACAGACGTCTCCGTACCGTTCTGCAAGACTCTACTAGACACGGCTTCATAGACACCCTAGGACACTTGAACTCTGTGCTCTGATACCAAGTTTGTAACGCTCCAAAAATCGAGTCCCGAGATGCCACACGGTGCTTAGGGTCACAAGTGAACCCAAGCTAATCCTTTCATAGGTATAACTCAAAAGCAGCTGATTTAAAATATAATTCTGAGTGAATAAAGCTGAAAATCTCAATACAGAATCTGTTCAATACAATATTAGAATTACAAGATGACAATTCTATTGACACATATACATATACAAGAAGGAGACTGAATACTTCAACCACCACTACTGTCTATGAAGCCTCTACAAGTATTGCCTGTACATAAATGGGTTATGACTCCCAACCATTCCACTCAATATGACCGACAGAAGAAGGTACAATGTCTCTGAACTGAAACAACCAACACAAGACCTTGAACTATAAGAACTCCTTTACCTGCTGACCAGATGCTGCAAATGGATAAAATAGTAGATGGGGGTCAGCACAAAGAGAAAGTACTGAGTATGTGGGGGTGCTTGCAACACTTTAAATAACACCATCAATTTCATGAAAACATGTATACAGACAATGATGACTCACTTGGCTTGAGTTATATCAAATCATACTCTTCACTCTTTCATAATAAATAGTTCAAATGGTAAAATCTCATAATCCATGTAAATCATCAAAAATTATCATATCGTCAAAATTCATCATAGGTAATCATAATTCATCTTAATATCTCAACTCTTTGACTCAAATCTAGGAGTGACTCGGTAATTCAAGAAACATGACTTTTATGGACAGGGAAGTTTCCTATAACCGACAACCCCACGTGAGCTACGTGGAATACCAACATTTGAAACCCCCATTGGTGGGAGCGTTATACTCTTTGCCGGGGAGTATGACCTTAAAACTGCAATAATCACAATCGGGCTCTCTGACAAATAATATCATCATCAAACAACCCTACGGTGGCACATAGGTTTAGGAAAATACCAAATTTTTTTCTCGGTGTTAAGTACTAATCCCCGACAAGCTCAGAAAGCGTTAGGAGATCCACCATCATCATCACAAGGGTCTATCACAAAGATCAAAACAAATATCTCAATTTATAATTCATCAATAATTTGTGGATTCCTAACCCCAACTTCGACTTAAAATATTTTCATCTTTTTCAACATCATAAGGTATCAATGCATTGAACCATAACTAACTCGACATTTGGACAAGGATATGAAGACTCAATACGTAATATTTTCAACAATTCAACTCATAAAAATCATCCAGATAAAAATACCAAAATTCATCTCAACATCTATATCAAAATCAATGTTTCTCATAGTCAAAATCATCTCGACTCTGCGAGTTCAAGGTCAATGTACTCAAATGATAATTCTTTCAATTCGACAATTAAATCATGACAACAGCTTTTGAAAAGCACTTGAGACCTTCAATTCATAATAAGAATACATATCCCGTAGTACAACTCAAATCACAACTTTTATCTTAAAAGCCTTTAGAAATATTAATTCATTGTAGTAGTATGCAATTCATAGCATAAATTCTCAATTTAAGAAGTAGAGTAATGAAGTAATCATCTATATCCATATTGGAAAATAAATTCAAAGTCTTATAAATCCTTCATAAAGTAATTTGAGTGTAATTTTTGAATATCATGAAATTTCAATAATAGAACTCAACCTTTTTAAATGTCAAAATATAATAATTTATCAAGTCATGACAACATCAATATTTTTGAGAAAATATCAAGACTCATGGTAATATCTCAAATGTTATATCTCAATATGCTCAATGATTCAATTTCGTCATAAAGAAGCTTTAAGCTTATCATAAATCTCAAAATCATTCCAAAATACCATTTCAACATATATCTCGAAATCATTCAAAATAAAAATATGAAATTTACAATTATAGATATCAAAACATCTCATGTCTCAAATATATATTCAATAATTCAAATCGTCATTAGGAAGCATAAAGATTGACACATATCTCAAAATATTATTCCAAAATACCATCTCGACATACGTCCCAAAATCATTGAAAATACCACCTCATGGTAAAAGTGTGCAATTCACAATGATAATTATAAAATCATATCATGAAAACATTGAGATAATCATATAAATCAAAGTTTATTCATTCAACCATCATAATCTCATAATCGAATTATTTAGACATAAACTTACTTGCAAAATCATGTAAAACCGTAATAAAATTAAAGCTTTGGGCACAAGAACGGAAGATTGCTCTTGTTCAAAATCCCACATACCTTGAAATTGACTTCTTGATTACGGAATCCTGTTCGGACAAATAATCGGTGCTCCTCAAAGGTCTTGAAATGAGGAGTTCATTTATCGAATTAATTTTGGATTTCTAAGGTGAAATTTAAAGGTATTTGAAGGTGAAATTTGGCTAGGGTTTCATTATCCCCAATATTTCATGGAGAAAATGAATTGTGAAGGTTCAATTATCGATTAAATGGATAAATTTTCGTCCAAGAGGGGGAGAGTGTGAAATGACCAAATTGTCCTTAAAAAAATAAATAATGTCAAATCTTTCCTTTGGTGGACTGGTTTGATAGGTTGAAGTAGATCGACCATAATGTTTTACTCCGACAACCAAATTGGATGAAACCAATTTCATTAGAAAGAGGACTCTTAGAGATTTCCGTTGATATATAGTAGATCACCAAGATCATTATGTACAAGGAGTTATGGTCATTTGAAGTTGACCTTGAAATTCGCCTGGATGCAGTAATTTTTAATTTCTGCACATTTTACTGTTCACAGTTTGATCGGAATGGTTGTAGTTCGATCGAAATGGTCGTAATTCATCGCTCGAGTTTCCATTTTTAATGATCTACATATCGTTGGAAAGCTTATTCGATACTCTACACAATGGTAGGTTAACATCTTAGAAATACTACATAGAAAATTTACGGATCGCTCTAAAGCGTAGAACTCGATACGTTTCTCACGAAATCTTTACGAAGAAACTTTTCTGGGGTATTACAACTGTATGAGATAATAGCTGTTACATTCTAGAGTGTGTTTTTGAAGCTTTACACTAAACTTTCCCTAAAGCTGTTCATGTTATCATCACACCAAAAAGTTATGTGGTTGAAAATATTTAAGTTTAGGTAGTTGAAAGGTGAACTTATGTTTTGAATTTACTAACGTGTGGTCACTTCAGTAGTGAATTAATGACTTGAAAATGTTTTAAATTTAGGTACTTGAAATGTGAACTTGTCAATTGAATTTACTAAAGTGTGGTCACTTGAGAGTAGTGAATTAGTGACTCAACAATGTTTAAGTTTAGGTAGTTGAAAGGTGAATTTGTGTTTTGAATTTACTAAAGTGAATTAGCGTGTAAAAAATGTTTGAGTGTAGTTATTTGAAAGGTGGACTTGTGTTTTGAATATAGTTAAGTTTGGTCACTAGAGAAGTGAGTTAGTGAGTCGAAAATGTTTAAGTGTAGGTACTTGAAATGTGGACTTGTGTTTTGAATATAGTTAAGTGTGGTTATTAGAGAAGTGAGTTAGTGAGTCGAAATGTTTAAGTGTAGGTACTTGAAATGTGCTGTTTTGAATTTAGTTAAGTGTGGTCACTTGAGAAGTGAGTTATTGA
>NW_025849789.1:0-1191 GCF_002878395.1 Capsicum annuum
TATTATTATTATTGTTGTTGTTGTTGTTGTTGTTGTTGTTATTGTTGTTGTTGTTGTTGTTGTTGTTGTTGCTATTATTATTATTATTATTATTATTATTATTATTTTTATTATTATTATTATTATTATTATTATTATTATTATTATTATTATTATTATTACTATTATTATTTTCAACCTGACAATTTTCATCTGGCAGCAGCAGGGCCCTCCTCAGCCTTGCTCGGAAGTCGGCCAAATCCCTCTGGAGTTCATCAAATTGCCTTTGAAGTTCCTGCAAGGACTCGATATGAACCTTCTTGTACGAATCTGGATCTGACATATTAGTATTGAAAGTCTAGTACAATGAACGAGGGTGAGTGAGAGTGAGTGAGGAGGCCGGAGAGACCTATTTATAAAATGATTGAGAATTGGAAGGGACTAGACTTAGTCAAACAAAAATCCACGACTGTTTATATCCCTTAAAAGGAAAAATTACACAAATTTCATATTTAAGACACCATATTACACAATATTCCTTAATGTTTTAAAAAATTACATAAAATCCCGGATTCATATTTACTAGTGATATATATGCTATATGTATCACTACTGTATACATATGTATATACTAGTGATACATATATATACATATGTATCACTAGTCCATATATGTATCACTGCTTAACATATGTATCATAATTCAAAATTCTGGGATAAGATGTATTTAGAAAACTATGTGGAATTTAATGTGATATTGCTGAAACTATCCGGGATTTATGTGTTGTGTGTGTTAGTGTTACTTAAATAATACTGGTGACTTTATTAATAAGTAAATTAGAAAAAAATAGATCTAAATATAAAATTTTATCTTTTTGTTGTATTTCTGAAAGAGAAAGATTGGTAATCTGTTGCAAAATATATTCCATCTGTCAGATAACTTACAACATATGAACAATCTATTGCAACAGATGGATATATCAGTTTACTTTTCCATCAGCTGTGGCGTCTGTTGCAACTTGCTAGTCATCTGTTTATTCAATTTCATCGAGAGCAATTGATTTTTCTAAACACTTCTTGGCCAAATTTAATTTTTACTCTTGGATTGCTTCTCTATTTTTATTTGCATCCTTCAACCAAACTAAATTTTTGCTATTGGATTGAGGGCAAAAATTGATTTTGGAGGCCATCTTCAAGGATGCAAAGAAAAAA
>NW_025849789.1:1291-4318 GCF_002878395.1 Capsicum annuum
TTTTCCATCAACTGTGGCGTCTGTTGCAACTTGCTAGTCATCTGTTTATTCAATTTCATCGAGAGCAATTGATTTTTCTAAACACTTCTTGGCCAAATTTAATTTTTACTCTTGGATTGCTTCTCTATTTTTATTTGCATCCTTCAACCAAACTAAATTTTTGCTATTGGATTGAGGGCAAAAATTGATTTTGGAGGCCATCTTCAAGGATGCAAAGAAAAAAAGAGAAGCAATCCAAGAGCAAAAATTAAGTTTGGCCAAGAAGTGTTTAGAAAAATCTATTGCTCTCGATGAAATTGAATAAGCAGATGACTAGAAAGTTCCAACAGACGCCACAGTTGATGGAAAAGCAAACTGATAAATCCATCTGTTGCAACAGATTGTCCATATGTTGTAAGTTATCTGACAGGTGGAATATATTTTGCAATAGATTACCAATCTCTCTTTTGGAAATACAACAAAAAGATAAAATGTTGTATGTAGATCCATTTTTTTTAATTTACATATTAATAAAGTCACCAGTTTTATTTAAGTAACACTAACACACACAACACATAAATCCCGGATAGTTTGCGTCAGATGTGGAGTTTGTTGTATCAGATATGGAGTCTGATGCAACAGATATGGAGTCTGTTGGAATACATAGTAGCCTTGCTGGTGGTTTTATTTGTTCCATCTGTTGCTCCATCTGATGCAACATCAACAACAACATAAACTACAAACAACAAATAAAAAATATCAACAACAAAGAAAACAACAAAATTTGTTCCAACAACATTATCAACAACAAAGAAGCAGACATCCTATCTTCCAACACCATCAACAACAAGGGACGGACCCACATGGAGTCCTCCGGGTGCGCGAGCACAGACTGAACTCGTATCGAACTTTATATATGTATGTGGAAATAAAGAAAAAAACATATATAATCTAATCAGTGAGCACCCATAGTAACAGTTGTTTCATTAGCCTAGTTGTTGTTTATGGGTGCTTAAGGCTATTTATTTCTTTTGGTCTTGAGTTCAATTCCCACTCAGCACATATTTTTTTAATTTTGGTAACCAACTCTTCTCTTCTTATTTACTTTAAACTTTTTATTTTTTTCTTCCTTACTCCTTGTGTTGATTGTTCGGACTTCACTATTTTTAAGCTAAGAAGCACCCACCGTCAAATCACCCCACAAGTTTCAACAATGCCAACCCCACCAACAACACCACACCATAAGTTCCAACAATGTCAACCCCACCAACAACATCAATAACAGCATCAACAACAAAGAAACAAACAAAATACATTAAAAAAAATGATACTGTCAACGAGGATTTTAAACTTCTCCCAACAGATGACTTTTTTTGCATCTTATAATAAAAATTCTCGGTATGTTTATTCAACAATTAAAAGTTCCTTCAAATTTTTTAAATAAATATGATATGGGAAAATGGTAATTAAATTAACAAAAAGATGTAAATAAAGTTGCAAGAAGAAGACGAGAATGAAAGAGCAATAGTGAATCATATCATACCTTAATGTCAAAAGGGGGTTAAAACAACAATTTCAGTCGAGGAATCTAAGATATGGATATGGATCAGTTTAGATCCGAAAGAAAATTTTTGAGAAAGAGGAGAGAAAAAAAAGGTTGTGATAACCCTAAAGAGGATAGAAAGAAAAAAGATGAGAGATTTAGGGCTGAAGGAGAGGAGGGGAGAGATGAGATAATTCTAATTTCTAGATGTACTACCCTTAATATTAAATGACTAAACAAAGTGTATTTATTCAAATTTATATTTTCAAATCATAATTAATAAGGCTAATTTGGTAGTAAAATAAACCCCTAATTAATATTTTCTTGATGGGAGTACCAAGTCAATATGAAACAAAAGAAGTATTAAGGGTTTCAATATTCATTAATTAATATTCACTAATAATTTGAGGGGCACGAGGAAGAAAATGGGTGACATTGAAAAGACAGAACAAGACTAGTCAATGAGATTTTTGAGTTATCCAAGAAACATTTTTTACCTTCTTTAGTAGTACTACTACTTTATCTACTCGGACAGTAGCTTGCTTTAGAATTAAAAGAAAACAAAAAGATTTTCAAACTGATATGTCGTTTGTTGCAAAAAATTTAGATATCTGTTTGAGAAATCCCAACAGCTCAGTCATCTGTGATAACAGATGGAAATGTTATTTGATAACTAAATCAGAAACGTTATCTGTTAGAACAGATATCAATATTTGTTTGAAAATTTCCAACACCTCAGTCATCTGTCATAACAGATGCAAATGTCTATTTGATAATTAACTAAGAAATATTATTTGTTGCAACAGATTTCATTGCAATTGATTTAGGATAAACTAGGGATGAAAGAATGAGCTCCTCATTAACTTAATGTTAAGATTAATAACAGTACCTACATCGATCTAGGTGGAACGAGGGATGAATGAATGAGCTCACAGGGTCAACTTCAAATCCAATTGAGTCATTGCATTTGCATGGTGTTAGTATTACGTTCATCCTAACCCGAGTCGTCGATCGATCACTCTGAGTTGAAATGTGTTCTCATTAACTTAATGTTCTCATTAACTTAATGTTAAGATTAATAATAGTACCTACATTGATCTAGGTGGAATTAGGGATGGATGAATGATCACAAATGTTCAACTACAACTTCAATTGAGTTTTTTGGCAATTGCATGATGAGACGGTACTGCATTTCTCTCGACAAAAGTCATCGATCGATCACTCTGAGACGAACCAATTCTTACTACCTCGTATGTTCAACTAATACCTTAATTGAATAATCTGGGACTAGGGGTGAGTTTTCATAGGGTCAACTACAACTTTAATTGAGTCTTTTGGCAAATGTATGATGAGACGGGACTGCGTTCCTCCCGACAAGAGTCGTCGATCGATCACTCTGAGCCGAACCAATTCTTAATACCTCATATGTTCAACTAATACCTTAATTGATTAATCTAGAACTAGGGGTGAGTTCTCATAATGTCAACTACAATAGATGACAATGC
>NW_025849790.1:0-762 GCF_002878395.1 Capsicum annuum
ATTATTTTTGAACTAAATGGTTCAAGTAATTTACTAAAATATAATCTTCTTATTCCTTTACTTTCTTCTATATTATATGTTTCTTTATAATAATATTCTTTAAATGCGCACATATACTCATTTATATAACATATATTACATATTGCTAGTTTTAACATTAAATTTCTATTTATATCTTTTTCTTTATTTTACTCTTCTTCTTCTGTTGTTACACTACTAAATTCATCTCTTATAGCTATTTCATATTTTTTCAATATTTCTGTTGGTAGTATTTTAGTAGTTGTTGTTGATGTTCCTTCTGTTTTATTATCAGATCTTAGTACTTTCTTACTTGCTTCGTCTAGGTTTAAAAATAATAATTTTACTATTCCTATTAATGTCATTTCTATATATTCTGGTGTATTTGTTGTATCTATTTTATTATCTAATAATTATTTTGACATGTATCCTACCCATAGTTGTATTATTTTATTTGTGTCTATTACACAGTCTAAATCTAAAAGTTTATAATTAATTATTTGTTTTGGTGTCCATTTATTATAATCATCCTTTGGATTATATCTTTTAAACTTACTTTTGTAATTATATGTTGGTTTTCTTATTTGTGATGTACTAGGTATTATATTTTTATCTGGAGTATTTACTTCTGTATTTATTAGTTCTAGATTTTCTTTATTAATTACTTCTTGTTTTTCATTAATTTCTAGTTTTCCTATGTTTTCTAGAATTTCTGTATATGTTTCACTATCTTCTGAATCATAA
>NW_025849790.1:862-2201 GCF_002878395.1 Capsicum annuum
TTCTAATTCACTGGTTTCTGGTTCTTTATTTTTTATTTCTAACTTTTCTTTAAATTGATTTATCTCAATTAATAATTTTTGTTCTTTATCTTTTTCTTCTTTTTCTTTCTGTCTTTTTTTCATACAAATCTTTTAGCATTTGTATTTCTTTTTCTAATTCAGCAATCCTACTATTTTTAGTTTCTTCTATTTTTCATATTTCTTCTATGGTTTGTTGTTTTATTTTATCTATTTCCTTTTGTTTGTCTATCTCTTCGTTTTTTCTTTCTATTCTTACCATGGCTGCCAACTTAACTTCTAATTTTAATTCTTCCTTTTCTAGCATTAAATATAAATATTCACCTATTTTCTTATATCTCCTTCCTAAATTAGAGATACTATTTTTATTTTTAATCCTTCGTGATTTTTATATGTTTTTTCATCTATTATCAATTCTTCTTTGTTTATTTTATTCAAATGTATATAGGTTATGTTGATATATATATATTCTAGAGTATCTATTATTGATTCTAAATTTGATATTTCTTCTTTTTGTGCCTTTATTGAGTTTTTACTAACTCCGGCAATTATGTTATACTGTAGTTTTTCCATCCTTATTTTTAATTCTTTACGTTTTTTAGATATTATTTTTTTTAATTCTTTATATTATTGTGGTTTTTGTACGTTATTCATCAAAATAATATTTATAATATTTTAGTGGATATCTAAATCTAATTTTATCATAATTAATAAATTAATCTAATAACTCCAAACAAATACTACTTCCGTAACTTTAATTAGCATAGGCTATGAATATTTCTTAACTTCTCTAAACATTTTTATTTTTAGTGTATTTATTTTAATTTTATTAATGTTCATATCTTAGGGGGTGATTTGATGGTATTTGATTAAATGTTTTACTGTAATATTCTTTAGTTTTTTCTCTTAGTCTTTGTAATTCTTGTATATTATTTTGGAGGTATTCTAAATATTTTATATCTTTTGTTATAAAATATTCAATTAAATTTCTTTCATTAGTATTTCTGTTAATCTTATTTCTTCCATATCTTGTCTCCAATATTTTAAATACTCATAGTCTATCATTTTATACTAAAGTAGTTGTGATACTGCAAATTTCTTTGTAATAATTTATTCTAGCTGTACTATATCTGATATTAAATTCTAGGTTATCTATTTCGGTAATTATCCTGTCTTTTTCGTCTATGAATAATTCCACGTCTAAATCATATTTTAAACTGTCTTTTAGTTCTAGTTGTTTTATGGTTTTATTTATCCAAATTAATCTATTTTTAAATTGTTCTCTTCCTTTTCTAAGCTGGTTTTTATAATTAATTTCTTC
>NW_025849791.1:0-418 GCF_002878395.1 Capsicum annuum
GTTTCTTCTTTTATAGTTTATAGCTTCCTCTATCGTTGCTTCTTGAAAGGAAATACAAGAGATTTCTTCTCAATAAAGGATTTGAATTGATTCATTTATTAAGGTATGGCACCATAAAGTATGACCATATCAGATACGTCCAAACGTAGTGCAACTTCCAGAAGTATACATATCAGATATATCCATGTAGAGATTGTGATCGTCCTTCGTTTTATACTAAGTCTTGATTTATTTGATTTGGCATGATTTTGGGACTATGATCCTTCTTTATTTTATTCAAATGCTATATTTATACTTCCATACTCTTTATATGTCGTGGTCGTGGATCATCATGATTGGATGCCTTTCTATTTTTAGAGTCGGCTCTCTTGCTTACTTCTGTGTTGAATTAGCCTTCTTTGATCCTTCATATCTTTGT
>NW_025849791.1:518-1126 GCF_002878395.1 Capsicum annuum
AGATATATCCATGAAGAGATTGTGATCTTCCTTCCTTTTATACTAAGCCTTGATTTATTTGATTTGGCATGATTTTGGGACTATGATCCTTCTTTATTTTATTCAAATGCTATATTTATACTTCCATACTCTTTATATGTCGTGGTCGTGGATCATCATGATTGGATGCCTTTCTATTTTTAGAGTCGGCTCTCTTGCTTACTTCTGTGTTGAATTAGCCTTCTTTGATCCTTCATATCTTTGTGTGAGATATCCTTCCATCATTAGTGATCTTTCAATAGCCTAGAAAATTCCACTAATTAGTTTGTCATTATTAAAACGTGAATATTGGAGGCTATTAATCTCCCTTCTTTTTATAATGACAAGCAAGTATAAACATTAGTTGACATCCCTATCTTTCATACTAGTCAACTTTCTTCCCCTATCTAGTGCATATTTATGTTGTTCGAAGTTTCTTGAATATTAGTCGACTTTCACTTATCGGCGATCAACTTGCTCCGTTTGACTGGTAGGCATTTCCTGATTTCTTGATGTTCCAGTCTAGCTCCCTCTTTTTGTTAAATCAAAAAGAATAGCAAACAAAAATAGTAGAAAAATAGTAGAGATAT
>NW_025849792.1:0-1407 GCF_002878395.1 Capsicum annuum
TCAATTTATATTGAACAAGTAACTTTATGAATGCCAAACGTAGGTTGACCATGAATATACATGTGATCATCTTATTGATGCATCTTTTCAACATATCACATGATAGGTGAACGGGCCCTTATTCACCTTTTATTCTTTTCAGATTTTGAGGGATCCAATCTCAAAATTAGTTGGTCCAACCAACTCATGAGAATAAACAACATTAAAGTTCATGAAGAATTTTCTAATTCTTCAATATATGTTCAATACTCAGTATGCACATTTTCGGGATATCGCAATCGTTCATGTCAACTTATGAACTTTTAATCTAGTAAACTCCAAGTTTACCATGATATGTGTTTTTACTTTAGTAAATTTCAGATTTACTATTATATGAATAAATTTTTGATTTACTACTTCAGAAGTAGATTTCAAAATAACTCATCTCAGCTATTCTGCCTCTTTCGGAGGTGAGTTTCCATACCATCACAATCAAGTACACGTTTATATTAATAAGTTTCACTAAATATTATCACATTCACCCTAGAGAATGGATTTGTGCTTATAATAATCAAAATTCTTATTCCCCGAGAATGGAATATAAGCGTGTCTTAAGCCTATCAAATTATGATAGCTTATGTGTGACGCCCCAAAGTTTTGGGGCCTGTCACTCGCCAGGAGTGTGCGTGCCAACTAGGCCGCAACCTTGTCAGCTATGCAGGCGGCATGTGCTTAGGGAATATGCTGAAGTCAAAGATGAGGCAAAGGGGCATAACATGAGGCAACAAGCATCTATATACGTTGCATAACATGTCCTAAGAGTGCCAATGTGATTTGGAGAGGGCTTGGTGTGAGCGCAAGGGGGCGGAGGCATGGTGAGGATCGTGTGCGGCGTTCGATGTTAGCGCCGTGCCATTTTGAGCTACAAGTGGAATCTAAGGATTCCGGTTTAGAGAGGTGATATTGATGGTACCTTATGTATGTTTGCCAAATTTGGGGTCGTTTGGAGTCCGTTTGGATAGGGGCTTGACTTGGCCAAAGTCCAGTGGCATTGTCGTAATTTGCTGATTGGTCCGAAGGCCATAACTCATTTCATGTGTATGGTAATGGGGTGAAACTTCATGGAGGTGTGAAGGAAGTCAAGAGAAAGGAGTAGGAACAAACGGCACCCAGTTTGAAGGTCGGATGAATGATCTAAGCCCCAGTATGATTCTCGGGCAAAATGATGTCTAGTGGCGGACATTGGGATTATTTATTTTAAGCATATATAAGGGGGGTATGAATGGTGACAGCCTACCAGCCTCCCCCGGGTGTGTGGACAGATGGCCACCCCAAGTGTGCTGCCTTGAGGGACAACCTCAAGGGCCTGCCTTGGCATGTTAAAGGAATGCGCAAGGTACTCATAGGGCTCGGGAACCCTATGGGCAA
>NW_025849793.1:0-1067 GCF_002878395.1 Capsicum annuum
ATCAGCCTGAGTCTCATATCGTGATTGAGAAGGCTATTATGAACGAAGAACGAGAAGAGATAGCTAGAAAAGTGAGGAGTCTGAAGCAGAATATGAGAAACATACAAGGATTGGGAGGACACAAAAGCGTCTCTTTCAAAGACCTGTGTATGTTCCCTAATGTTCATTTGCCAATAGGGTTCAAGACCCCAAAATTCGACAAATATAGTGGTAATGGTGACCTAGTGGCCCACTTAAAAAGGTATTGCAATCAACTTAGAAGAGCAGGAGGGAAAGAGGAGCTGCTTATGGCCTATTTCGGGGAAAGTCTGACGGGAATAGCCTCCGAATGGTTTATCGATCAAGACATCTCCCATTGGAACGTTTGGGATGATATGGCTCAAGATTTTGTACAACAATTTCAATACAATCTTGATATTATCCCTGACCGCACTTCTCTCGCTAATATGAAGAAAAAACCATCTGAAAGTTTTTGAGAGTTTGCCATAAAATGGAGAGAACAGGCATCTAGAGTCAAGCCGCCACTGAAGGACCAGGAATTGATTGACGTTTTTCTCCAAACTCAAGAGTCTGATTATTTTCATCATTTACTAGCCGCGGTTGGCAAACCTTTCGCCGAAGCAATAAAAATTAGGGAAATGGTGGAGAATGGCATCAAATCAGGAAAAATCATGAGCCAAACCGCCCTCAGGGCCACTACACAAGCTATTCAGAGTGGATCAAGTAGTTTCGGTAATCGAAAGAAAAAGGAGGAAGGATCCAGATGGCATCAGGACCGGGCAATACCCAAAGGGGACGGAACTCCCCTTACATTCATGTCCAACAGGGACAAACCAGCCCTCCTCAACATTGTTATACGCCTCAACCTGCTGTTTTTAATGCTCAAGCGTATGCCCGACCTCCTCAGCGTCCATAATGGCGGGCAACTGCGCCACAAGGTTTTCGTCCGCGGCAGCCAAATTTACAAGCCCCTCGTAATCCGTATGTTACGGCAGACTATACAAGAGAACAGAGGCCAAAGGAAAACTTCACCCCAATTGGAGAATCATATACGAGCCTATTGCGGA
>NW_025849794.1:0-452 GCF_002878395.1 Capsicum annuum
ATGCCAAATTGTTCGCAGAAATCACCCAATTGAGTTTTTTCGCGAAGCTTATCAATTTTGATCTGCCTAGCCAGTTTTAACTCGTTACAGAGGGCTAACCCTTCTTGAGTGCAGGCTACGATCAATTGACCATAAGTTTTGTCCGCGTAGGGGATTTCGCCATAAGATCCGCGAAGAGTTTTACGGACACGTTCAGCAAAAAGGGGAGGAAGACCATCAATGAATTTTGCTTTCCAGTGTTCGTATCTGCTTTCAGGTAAGTCCATAACCCGGCTAAGAAAGGTATCTTTATACCAACGAAATTCGCCAAGATGGCGACATTTCAAACCATTAAGAAGAGTGCGAATATTTTCATGATGGTTAGTGAACCTTCCGCCGAAGTGTTTAATAATAGTCAGCATGAGGGTATAAACGGCATCAGACCGTCCTGCCGCAAGAGTGCGACCAAGATT
>NW_025849794.1:552-1778 GCF_002878395.1 Capsicum annuum
TCTTTATACCAACGAAATTCGCCAAGATGGCGACATTTCAAACCATTAAGAAGAGTGCGAATATTTTCATGATGGTTAGTGAACCTTCCGCCGAAGTGTTCAATAATCGTCAGCATGAGGGTATAAACGGCATCAGACCGTCCTGCCGCAAGAGTGCGACCAAGATTATCTTTGCCTTCCTTGTCATTGGTGGCATCAAAAATGGCGGCGCGTTTAGTGTCATCTAGGAAATTATCCCACCAGCCACGGAGTTGGCCAGTGAACCCAGCAACAATCATTTTACAGATTGTTTGGTCAGTTTTTGCGTTTCTATCAGTGGCTTTTGTAGCTAGACAAATAGTAGCATACATAGACATACGATGAATTAAAATAGAGATTTGGCGATCAGAAAGACCATCAATATTCCATTCGTAAATAGCGTCGCCGCTATACGAAGTGTTTGTCTGATTCCAATCCCTTTCTTCGATGAGAACATCTTGAGGAGTGGGACGAGGATAATAGGCGGTAGACATGCGGGGAATGTCTGCGAATTTTTTTCCGGATTGTGTTTTCATTAGCCCGCGGAGCTTATAGAGCTCAGAAGAGAGGATCTCGCCTGGATGATCAGAGGAGGCGAGATGATCTGCAAAATTTGACTCAATTGTTTGGATATTATCTTCAGACATAGTCAAAGGTTGGATATTGAGTCCAGAAAATTTTTTATTTAAAAGGGTTTCGAGTTGGTCTAGGGGCGAGGTTCGAGTAAATCCCTCTATTTCTAGAGGTCGTTGAATGCAGGGTTTGGAAAGAACGATCCCTTCGTCTACCGAAGGAGTTTGGGAAGTTGAAGCAGTATTGGAAGAGTTTGGTTGGGTACTGAGTTTATTAACTAAGGAAATGAGGTCGTCGAGTTTAGTATCTAAAGAGGAGATATGTTCACCCAAAACCTTTACATACAGACTTAAATAATTGTTTTGAGAAAAAAGATTATTTATCTCGGAAATCGTTATTTTTCCAATATCATCTTTGATAAATTTTTGAAAAGCCGAGAAAGTCATACCCGTGTTGTTGGGCAAAATAAATGAAGATTGAGGAGGATAGTGAGCTTGAGTAGTGGTGCCATCAGGATGTTGGTAGGATCGCTCAAGGAGTTTGATGTAGGAGGGTAGAGATGCAGACATAAACCATGGAACGAAAAAGATAATTTGATTATGCAGGGCACACATTTCATAAAATTCTTCAGAAAT
>NW_025849795.1:0-2234 GCF_002878395.1 Capsicum annuum
CCTCCATAACTACATTCACGAGCATCTACTTCTACTATATATATATATAAATTTTCTATTTTCATCTGGAAATTGTAATTTTGGTAATTCTTTACAAAGTATTTTTATTTTCTGAACTTGTTTTTTATCTTCTTCGTTATAATTATATTCTACATCCTTTTTTAATTTTTTTCTGTAAGGGCTTTAGATTTTCTACTAATTTTGGTATGTATTCTCTTACTTGGTTTATTAATCCTACAAATGATTGTAATTTCTTTTTTGTATCTAATTATTCTTTTGAATTTATTATTTTTTGTACTATATGTTGTTGCATTTTCACTCCACTTTTATCTATTTGCATTCCTAAAAATTCTATCTGATTTTTCATAATTACAGCTTTCTTTTCACTTAAACTTATTCTCAATTTTTCGATTATATCCGTAAATTGTTCTAGTAATTTCAAATGTTCTTCTTTGGTCTTTGTATATAAGAGTATATCATCTATATATACTATACAATTAGGCAATTGCTTAAATTAACTATCCATAAAATGTTGATATCTACCTGGTGCATTTTTATATCCAAATGGTAGTACATTCCATTCATAAAATCCTTGTGGTACCGTAAATGCGGTTAATTCCTTAGATTCTTCTTCTAACTTTAAATGGTAAAATCCTGATTTACAATCAAATTTACTAAAGTAATTATATCCTTTTATTTGTTTTATTTTTAATATCTTATTTGGTATTGGGTAATTATATGTCATAGTTTTTGCATTTAAATTTCTATAATCAATAACCATTCTACTTTTTTCTCTTTTTTGTTCACTATGTTTATTTACTATAAATGCTGGGCTATTGTGTTTACTATTACTTTTTTGTATATATTGTTTTTCTAATAATTCTTCTATGTGGATTTTAAATTCTTTTAAATCGTTAAAATTATATCTTAGTGATTTTTGAGTTATTATGCTATTTTTATCTATTATTCAATTTTTATAGTGGTTTTATGTTTTTCCCATCCTTTTAATAGATCTTCACTATATAATTGTTCTAATTTTTCCTTAATTATTTCTATCTTACTTATTGAAAATATAGTTATTTCCTTTTTATTTATTGAAAATATGACCAATTCTATTGTATCTTTAGTATTTTTTATATTTTCTAATTTTTGTGTAATTTTTTCATTTTCTTCTATCCAATTTGTTTTCTTTCTTATTTTATTAGTAACTCTTTTTGCTCTTACTTTCTGTTTACATAGTGTTGTAAACCACCAATCCGTTCTAGTTATTATATGTGGGTATAATTTATCTAAAAACGGCATTTCTAAAAGTATATCTTTAGATGTTAGCTCATAATTATAGATTTCTTCTATTGTTAATATTTTATCTCATACTTGTGTTTTTACATTCTTAGCTTTATAGGTAATTAAGTTTCCTTCGTTATTAAATCCTTTAACTATTATTGGTGTCTTTAATTTATCCCATTTACTTTTTGGTAAACAATTATATCTATATAAATTAGTTTCTGCTCCTGTATCTATCATAGGCGTATAATATCTACTGTAACACCCTTCTACTACTATCTTCATTAATACATATATTTTCATATCACGTTAAAGCTCTTCTTAAGAATAATTTCTCTCTGTTATATGTTATAGTTAATTGTGTATGCTCTATATTATATGGTTTTACTTGTTCTAGCAATTTTATTCCTAATATTATGTCTGCTTTTTGCATTTCTTCCTTTATTTCAAATTCTATTTTTATTTTTCTAACTCCTATTGTTATTTTTTTCTACTATATATTTAGTGTTTATTAAGCTTCTTGGTAGATCTGGGCATATATTATTGTCAGATTTTATTTTCTCATTTTTTACTAGACATCTTGCTATATAATTTTCTTCTTGTCATGTATTTAAGAGTATTAAATATTCTTTTTCATTTATTGTTCCTGTTATGTAATATTGGTTTAAATTAGTTGTTGAACTTATTTCATAACTTGTTCTTTTTTATGAACTTGATGATTCTGGTTTTTCATAAGTTATTCTTTTTGTTGTGCTTATTCTATCATTTATTATTTCTAAATTTTCTTCTATATCTATGTCTTTATAACTATAATCATTATTATCAATTATTTTTACAAATTGTTCGAAAGGACTTTCTATTTGTATTTTGTTAATTTTATTTTTTCCCGTTATTTTATGTTTTGTTGTTAATACATATAGATTTTTACATCTTGCTGTAAATATTTTACA
>NW_025849796.1:0-2961 GCF_002878395.1 Capsicum annuum
CACTCTCGGACCCTAGGCCCACCCCTAAAACCGTGGGCTACAACACACCGATTTGGCCCAAAAATGCCCCGTTTGCACCATTTCGCCCGTTTGTCCACCCAAATAGCCACAAAAAATTAAACGGATCACACTGGGACAATACCCAAACTCACTGGAATTCCTAGGTCCATTTTTGGCTCACAGCACGCCCGAACCCTAGGGCCACCCCCAAAAATACCACGCTCGCACTGTTTTACTGGTTTGTCCACTTAATGGCCACAAAAAATTAAACTGACCACACTAGGACAATATCCAACCTCCCTGGCATACCTTGGTCTATTTTTGGTTGACAGCACGCCCAGACCTCAAGCCCACCCCCTAAACCGTGGGCGATAGCACGCTGATTTGACCTTAAAATGCTCTGTTTGGGCTGTTTTGACCTTTTGTCCACCCAAATGGCCACAAAAAATTAAATGGACCACACTGGGAGAAACTCTAACCTCCCTGGCATGCCTTGGTTGATTTTTGACCTATTGCATGCCCAAACCTAAGGCCAAACCTCAAAACCATGGGCTATAGACACCGATTTTACCCAAAAATTCCTCGTTCGTGTCATTTTGCCTGTTTGTCAATCTAAATGGACACAAAAATTAAACGAACCACACTGGGAAGATCCCTAACCTCCCTGGCATGCCTCAATAAATTTTTAACCCACAGCACGCCGAGACCCCGGGCCCACCCCAGAAATCGAGAGCTATATAGCACACCAATTAAGTCCAAAAATTCCTCGTTCGTACTGTTTCACCCGTTTGTCCACCCAAATGGCCACAAAAAATTAAACAAACCATACTGAGATGATCTCAAACCTCCATTTTATGCCCCGATCAATTTTTGGCCCACAGAACACCCGAACCCCGTGCCCACCCTTAAAACCATGGGTTGTAACACACCGATTCAGTCCAAAAATACCTCGTTCCTACCGTTTCACCCGTTTGTCTATCCAAATAGTCCCAAAAAATTAAACGGACCAGACTGCGATGATCCCAATCTCCCTGGCATGCCCCGATTAATTTTTAGCACACAGTACACCCGAACCCTGGGCCTACCCACAAAATCATGGGCTATAGCACATAAATTTTCCTCAAAATTGCCCCATTTGCACTGTTTCTCCCATTTGTCAACCTTAATGGCCACGACAAATAAAACGAACCACACTGGGATAATCCCCAACCTACCTGGCAAGCCCTGGTCAATTTTCGCCCCACAGCACACCCAGACCCCAGGCCCACCCCAAAAACTGTGGGCTATAGCACATCGATTAGGCCCAAAAATTCCCTGTTAGCACCGCTTCGGTCGTTTGTCATCCCAAATGGCCACAAAAAATTAAATGAATGATACTGGGAAGATCCCCAACCATCCTGGGATACCCCGGTCGATTTTCAGCCCACAACACGCCCAGATCTTGGGCCGACGCCTAAAACCGTAGGTTACAACATATCAATTTGGCTCGAAAATGTCCCATTCGCGCCGTTCTACTCATTTGTCCACCCAAATGTCCATGAAAAATTAAACGGACCACCCTGGGATGACCCTTAACCTCCCTAGAATGCCTCGTTCAAATTTTTGGCTCATAGCACGCTCGAACCCCGGGCCCACCCCTAAAAGAATGGGCTATAGCACATCGATTTGGCGCAAAAACACCACATTCACGACTTTTGTCCCAATTGTCGACTCAAGTGGCCACAAAAAATTAAAGGGACCATACTAGGATGATCCCCAACCTCCGTGGCACACCTTAGTTGATTTTTGGCCCACAGCACAGCCGGAACTTTTGGGCCATTCACAAACTGTGGGCTATAGCTCACTGATTTGGCCTGAAAATGAATCGTTCACGCCGTTTCACCCGTTTGTCATCTTAAATGGCTAGGAAAAAGTAAATGGACCACACAGAGATGATCTCCAACCACACTGGCATGCCCTTGTCGATTTTCGACACATAGCACGCCCGGACCCCGGGCGGACCCCAAAAACTGTGGGCCTATAGCACACCGATTTGACCCAAAGATGCCCCATTTGTGATGTTTCGACCGTTTGTCTACTCAAATGGCCCCAAAAAATTAAACGGACCCCACTGAGATAATCCCGAACCACCTGGTATGCCTCGGTTGATTTTTGACCTACAGCACGCCCAAATTCCAGGCCCACCCCCAAAACCGTGGGCTATAGCACACCAATTTTGCCCGAAAATGCACCGTTTATGCCGTTTCGCCCGTTTGTCCACCCAAATAGTCACCAAAATTTAAACAGACCATACTGGGATAATCCCCAACCTCCCTGGCATACCCCAATCAATTGTCACCCCTCGGCATGCCTGGACCCTGGGCCTACCCCCAAAATTGTGGCCTATAGCACACTGATTTGGCCTGAAAATGACCCATTTGCGCCGTTTTGCTTATTTTTCCACCCAAGTAGCAATGAAAAATTAAACAGACCACTTTGGGATGATCCCCAACTTCTCTGGCATACCTCGATAAAATTTTAGCCCGCAGCACGCTCTTACCCTAGGCACACCCCCAAAACCGAGGGCTACAGGACACCTATTTGGCCCAAAAATACACCATTCGTATCGTTTCTCTCGTTTATCCACCTAAATGGCCATGAAAAATTAAATGAACCATACTGGGATGATCCCCAACCTCTCTGGAATGTCCTGGTTGATTTTTGGCTCACAACACGCCTGAACCCCGGGTCCACCCCCAAAACCATGGGCTATAGCACACCGAATTGGACCAAAAATGCAACGTTCGTGCCGTTACGCTCGTTTGTCCACCCAAATAGCCACAAAAAATTAAAAAGACCACACTGTGACGATCCCCAAAATCCCTAGCACATCCCAGTCAATTTTTGGCTTGCAGCACGACAAAACCTTGGGCCCACCCCTAAAATCATGGGCTATAGCTCACCGATTTTACCCAAAAATGG
>NW_025849797.1:0-2616 GCF_002878395.1 Capsicum annuum
GAGAAACCCTAGTTTTTGTTTGTGAAATAATAATGAGCAAAATAGCTGAATTTGGACTCATCAAGGTATATATAGGCGAGTGGTATACCCCTATTAAAATGGCCTAGAAATGAACTGAACGTGGCGTGTGACGACTCGATTGATGGTCCATCAAAAACTTGATGGACCATCATTTCGACCGCCATACGTGGACCAAAAATGGGGTTCACTGAATAAGAGTTGACGTCTTGGATGACGGTCCATCAAAAATTTGATGGTCAGTCAACTCATCCGTCAATCCTTATCTAGAACGTGGCCCTACTGCCTTGTCTGTGATGGTCAAAGTGGCGGTCTGTCACTTGTTTGGCGGTTTGTCAACTTGGACGTCGCACCTGGGCGTTTCGGTCAAGTCTGAGTAAAATATTCATAACTTCCTCATCTGGTATCGAATTTGGACAAAATTGATATCGGTAGAAAGCTAACTCAATTTCCCATGTGATAGAAAGTAGAAATATCAAAAATACCATGGGTACAAAAATAGATTTGTATTTCAAATCAAGTACTAGTATCCTTTAGATGATTTCTAGCTAGGAATAAGCACAGGTATTATAATATCTCCCCCTTAAGAACATTCATCCTCAAATGAGTCTGACTAAGAGGGAAAATAATAAATGAACATGAACTAAACATGAGTGACTGATACATGACTTCATGACTGACATGCTAAATATACTAAACTCATGCATATCTGATGCTGAATCAAATCTAAACTAAATCTAAAAGTCTCTAAATATTGTCTGAATAAGGAGTTGAAGGAACATGTCTCCAACTAACTCCGTCTAGCAAAACTAAACTGAAATAATAAATGAAATAAATTATATCATCCTCAAATGGATAAGGACTCACTGCAACTCTGCGACTAAGCTACTATTTCTACTACTGATCTGGAGCTCGTATCTATGAACCTATGGTGTAACGTGAAAAAAAGCACCATAGCGCAAATGCATCAGTACAACTGGGAGTACTGAGTATATGAGTAAGGTAGGCTAAATGCAAAAGGGTTTACATGCATGAACGATGCTGACTGACTGACTGATATGAATATAAGAGTGCAAACACACATACATAGTAACTGGAATCATGAATACGTGATAATTAGATCTAAACGCTAATACATGATTTACTAGTATCTAACATAGATAATACTGGAATCATGATAACATGGGTGGCTGTATCTGACAATCCTGAATCGAATGGAACTACCTGAGTTTTGTACTATAACTGAATTGACTATATCTGACAGTCCTGGAATACTAAAATCTGAAGAACTATCTGAGTTCTTTTGCTGAGACTGAGACTAAAATTGTAGGAGGTAGTTGTTGGACCGACATACCCCAATAATGCATATAGCTAAGTTGGGGTCCAATCTCTGCCCTAATTGGAAGAATGTCAATACCGCACCACTGGTAAGGATAGCTGTGAGTGACCCTTAGCTGGCAGGTACTCAAAATAAGAACAGTGGGAACCCTAAACTGACAGATTAAGCCACCTCATCAACCCTAATCTGGCAGGTTAAGATGTCCCAACCTATGCTGGCTACGTAGTTCTGGAACACAAGGATTATTACAAAAAATCACACCCTAAATTGGCAGGTGAATTCCCATCCTTGGTTCACTCGGTGCTAACTTCTACTCCCATCTAAAGAGACTGAACATTATTTAATTGATGGTACATGCACTGAGTAACTGACATTCATTGACAGACGGAATAGTACTACTATCTGAGAATTAATTGAGATCATGAGATTTCTGAGGTTTCCTAAGTCACATGACCGACTGAGTTCTATAGATCATGGCTTGACTGAGATTATCATGATAACATGACATGGCTCTAGGCACACAGCTGTATTTTTTGGTTACAAGTACCCCCAAGACTCAATGGAAGGAAATTGGTAGACATGACTGACTTGATCGTAAGAGTAGAGTCCATAATTTACAATATCATAAGTAGGAAATTTCACACTAAGCATAGTTCTCAACAACTTATACATGGAAGGGAAATTCATACAACATTTACATACTTGCATAGCTTCAATACCATGGTCAATCCATATCACAACAACAACGCATATCACTCACATGGAATTCATAGGAAATCATAAAGCATAGAGCATGACTTATCATTTAAGGACTATTAAATCATGGGACATGAATTCTATCATCCTAGGCATACTATCAAACACTTTGCATGCATTCTTTTAGCCTAAGTGTGTTCATGAATTTCACCACATTAAGCCACATAAAGATCATAGGTTTCAACTAACAAACATATATACTTCATGAAAACACCTTTAGATATCATCTTAAAACTTAAACAACAATCATCAACATGTACATGCTTATATCACAACAAGACAATCACAAAATAATATTTAAAACATGGTTCTTGAGCTCTATAAACGAAATGGATCCATAGATGAACACTATGCATACCTGACTCAAGGTTCTTGATGTTTTTAAACTTGAAGGATTTGAAATTCTTTGATTTTTTTAAAGAA
This sequence comes from Capsicum annuum, assembly GCF_002878395.1. Taxonomy (NCBI): domain Eukaryota; kingdom Viridiplantae; phylum Streptophyta; class Magnoliopsida; order Solanales; family Solanaceae; genus Capsicum; species Capsicum annuum. Next base: position 2,537 of record NW_025849797.1, read on the forward strand.
GATTGGGTCTTATTCTTGGAGATTAAATTTAGAGAGAAACCCTAGTTTTTGTTTGTGAAATAATAATGAGCAAAATAGCT
>NW_025849798.1:0-857 GCF_002878395.1 Capsicum annuum
GATAATTTATCAAGCAAAATAAATTACCTTCCATGTAGAAGAAAAGGAAAATAGCTCATCAAATGCATGTATGACTATGAAAGGGCGGAACAGCAGCAGCCCAAAAGTCAACAAGTACAAACAACAGTCTAAGGAAAATACTCGACCATTGATGATACCTCACATTAAACAAAATAACTAGAATCTCAAATATACCGTCCATATAGAGGACAAAGGGAAATTAATGTGTAGGTTTTGGATTGCAGCAGCGAATAGAAACAGTAGTAACAACATGGTCATAGAGACCGCTGAAGACCAGAGGAAAAACATTCTTGGACGTAGGAACACAAAAATATTGAAGCAAAGGAAACAACTTGCTACTCCATCAGCAATAAGAGGAACAAACCTACAAGTAAAAAGCAATTAATAATTACAAAACTTAAAACAAAACTATAATAATGAACATTGAAAGTACCTGAAATCAATCCCAACATGCTTAAGCATGCTGGAAGATAACACTCCAACCATCAAAAACTGTAAAAAAAATCCACATAAAAAGCACAAACAGTTTAAAACCAAAGTTTTTCTTCTATCAGGCGGTTGAAGTATTTCTCTGCACAATAGAACAACAGTTGGCAGCGCAACCAACACGAGAATTGGAGAAGTCTCCTCGAGACGAGCTCCAATAGCAATCAATAAAAAACCAACCATAAGTGGAAGGTACACCTTTAAAAAAAAAACAATAAAACTACAATCACAAAAAAGCAAAAGCAAATACAACAAAACTATTAGTAATAAAATAATTTAAAAAGTATAAACAGTTTGACAGATTCAGGAAATACCACATTAGATCGCATAGCAACAATTAGTTACTATTT
>NW_025849798.1:957-1781 GCF_002878395.1 Capsicum annuum
CAGCAACAATATAATATTATCTAGTTTATAAAGTACGAACAGTTATGACAAATTCAGAAAATACCATATTAGACTAAATAGCAATAATTAGATAGTATTAGATCAAACAGCTTAAAAAATACAAACCTTTATAACAAATTCAGAAAATACCACATTAGATCCAATAGCAACAATTAGACAGTATCGAATTTTTGATACAAATTGGATAAATGGAGACATTAGATCAAACAACAAATGTATAATACTATCTAGTGCATAAAGAATAAACCATTATGACAAATTCAGAAAATACCAAAGTAGACCGAATAGCATAAATTACATCAAGATAGCATCTAATCACTGAGACGATCAAACAGGTACAATTTCATACTATCTAGTTTATAAAGCAAGAACAGTTCAAGAAATACCGAAAAGAGATACGAATATTGCATGGCAGAGCAAGTAGGAAGACGGAAGACATGGTGAAATCCCCAGTATTTTCGAGTAAAAAATTCACCCGTCATTGATTTTGATTTTACTAGTGTTTTGTATCTTAGTATAAAGGATTTGAATCTATAGATTTATGCAATATCCTAAGAAACAACATCATATAAAATCTATATATAATGCGTATAGGAGATGAGGAAACAACATTCATATAAAATCTATAGATTTTTGCAGATCTCCAATTTATTGGAGAAAGAAATGCATATAAGAAATAAGGAAACAATGTGATATAAAATTGATATGAATGATATAGAATTTAAATCTCAAGATTTTGGAATTGAAGTACTCTAGATGGAAGAAGGATGGCAAATGCTCCATTTTGTAACGGCTATAATTGA
>NW_025849799.1:0-1077 GCF_002878395.1 Capsicum annuum
GGGACAAAATTAGGTGTCTACATCATGCCCCCTTTGAATGTAAACACAAAGTGTTTTCAGACAAAGAATTACACAACGAGATCAAATTTTGACCCGACCATTATTTAAGGAAAGAAACAGAAGAAAGAAGAGCAACCGAATCTTGACTTAGGACATCCTACCTACCCAAGTTATAAAGGAATCAATTGACACGCATCTCAAAGGATTGGAAGAAAATGGACTATACCGAGTTAGAGAGTCGAGTGAAGTTCCATCGAGGTTCCATTCCGCGGCTCTGTCATTGCATCAAAAATGAAAATTACAAGTTAAAACATAAATGAAATTACAAAATCCTATCTATACAGCTTCTGTTGGACTCCTGACTTAAGTTTCATCACCCTATTCTTCGAGCGGGCTCCTGACTTGCAATATCATTACTTGTTACTTGGTCTTCAATTGCTTCACCTTGTTGCTTAACTTTCCATTTATTCACCCTGTGCTTCGGGTGGGCTCCTGACTTGCCATTTTATCACCCCGTTCTCCAGGCGGGCTCCTGTCTTGCAATTTCATCACCCTGTTCTTTAGGCGGGCTCCTGACTTGCAATTTCATCACCCAGTTTTTCAGGCGGGCTCCTGACTTGCTATTTCATCAATCTGTTAACTTTCAACTTTTCACCTTGTTGTTTGACTTTCAACTTCTTCATGTTGTTGCTTGACTTTTCATTTCTTCACCCTATTCTCCGGGCCCGCTCCTGAAATCACATCAAAACTAAAAAGAAAATTATCCCAAACAAAGATTATTATAAAGAGGTTTCATTTGCCAGAAAAGTGAAGTTCCAACGCAAGAATTAAATTTTTTGCCCCAGTTTATTATTAAGGACTTTTGTGCAAGTCACATTATTATGGGAATGAAGGAGAATGATTCGACTAAAGGTACGTCTTATAGGAATCAAGGGATGATTCGACTAAAAGGTACGTCTAATAGGAATCAAAGGAAACGACTCGAATAAAAGGTACGTCTTCTAGGGGCCAAAAGGAATGACTCGACTAAAAGGTACGTCTTATAGGAATCAAAGGGGATGACTCGACTAAAAGGTA
>NW_025849799.1:1177-6366 GCF_002878395.1 Capsicum annuum
GTCTTATTGGAATCAAAGGGGATGACTCGACTAAAAGGTACGTCTTATAGGAATCAAAGGGGATGACTCGACTAAAAGGTACGTCTTATAGGAATCAAAGGGGATGACTCGACTAAAAGGTACATCCTATAGGAATCAAAGGGGATGACTCGACTAAAAGGTACGTCCTATAGGAATCAAAGGGGATGACTCGACTAAAAGGTACGTCCTATAGGAATCAAAGGGGATGACTCGACTAAAAGGTATGTCTTATAGGAATCAAAGGGGATGACTCGACTAAAAGGTACGTCTTCTAGGAATCAAAACTTAAGTTAGGAAATGCATTACCTAAGAAGTAAAATTTGAATTACCCAATCAAGGAAGTGTGTTTCCGTACCAATGTTGTTTGAATTATCAAAACAATGAAGTGTGTCTCCTTACTAATGCTGCTTGAATTACCAAAACAAGGAAATGCGTCTCCTAGAGATCTTGAATTATGAGTTTTACTATGGTTTTGATTACCAAACCTGTGCAGCAACCTTGCCTCTTGCATTTTTTGAGGTGATAAATTACGGTCTTTGATGTTTAGGCTCCGAAATCCTTGATCTGAATGCAACATGTATTCCTATTTCATACAAAGAAAACTTGTGAGTTTAAAAACATGGTGGCTAGTTTATGGCTTTGGCTTTTGAGGCAATTGCTCCTGCCCCCGTCACATTTAGCTTTGCTTCCAACCATTAGCATATGTCATTGACTTGCTGTATCATTGACCCAAACTCAGCTTATTAAGAGTGACTTTGAAACAAACACAATATTTCTGCTTTGTTGTGTTTCTCAAATAAATCCTTTGAACTTTGGTATTTCCATGGGTTCCCCGACTCCTCTGTTGACAAAACTTTATGCATGCCTTATTTTGGCTCACAATCATGTCTTTTTTATGTGTTGACCTTTTGTCTTGCTTTGTGCAATTGAAGAAGCTGTTAGCCAGTTTTGAAATCTTTTCTCACTCATTTTGATATGGACTTGACTCAACGACAAGAAAAAAAATGACAATGATTTTCTATTTGAATAACTGACTCAATAAAATAAAGTAAAGATAAAGAAATGAAAGAAAAGACGATGAATACCCCCATTTGAAACTAAGAAATGAAAAATTTATCTAGAAATGACAGTCAACTCTAATGATTATGCCATTTATTTTGGATTAAGCTGTCTGATCTTTCCATTCAAACTTTCTACTAATTGTTGTTGAGTTAATGGCCTTGAAACTAAGTTGCTTTCTTAGGTCAATTACATTTAAGACCCCATTCGGCTAGTGGCCCCTTGAAGGGTTTTCGCCAACAAGCTTCTTTCATTTTCTCTCGGCTCACTATCGCCTTATGGTGCCCGTGAGGGTTTTCACCAATAAGACTCTCTCATTTTTATTTCTCTCAAATTTCCATCACCTTATGGTGTCCATAAGGGTTTTCACCAATAAGACTCTCATTTTTATTTCTCTCTTGATTCCCTATGCTGAGGAAGACGAGCAGTTCCCAAATTGTGTCATCATATGCATTGCATGCTTAGCCTTAACATTCTCAAAGATTGATCTGAAGGTCTTTCTTTGGTTGTATCTTGGCTTTTGGATAAGGTTAGAGAGAAAGGATGACATGTGGCCCAAACGACACTTGAAGTGGGTAGGACTTACAACTTTTGGAATCGACTCAAAAAATGAGGATTAACTCATGCCCCAGTTTCTTTTGACTGGGCAATTCTAAATTATTTATTTGGTTGGACCGAGCCCAGGGTAGGGCAGCCTACGTATCTCACCCTCGAGAGAGGAGAATCAGGTCATGCATAGTTCTGGCAACTTGTTCTTTTGCTTGATTCTGATTTCCTTCCTTTTTTTTTTTCCTTTATTGACTTTTTTTTTCTTTGAAACTTTCTGACTCTATTTCTCTTGACACTCTTCTCTTTACTTTCTTTTTGGTCATATTTTCTTCTTTTTTTTTTTCTCTTTTCTTTTTTTTTTCTGAAGTTTTTCTGACTCTACTGATTTGCTTGACACTTTTCCTTTGAGCTTTGTTGACTCTATCTTGATTCCAAATAGGTGTATGAAAGAAAATAAAACTAAGGCTCAAATGGGATAAACAAAGAATGACACAATGTTTGAATAACAGAATAAATTGCCTTCGTCATATCAATCTTTGAAAATGCAAGTACATAACATGCAATTTGAAAGTTGGAGATGAAGATCATGTGCGACATCTTTACAACATTAACTTTGACTGAGTCTGTGCGTCACTACTTCTTCTGCACTTTTCTAGCATACAACTCCTCTTTTGTCGTACATTTCTTACATTGAATGACTCATGATTTCGTGGAGCTAATTTTCTTTCTGCTCCTCTTGATAGGATCACACAGACACTGTTTGACCTAATTGAGACATGTATTTCAATTGATGACCAAGTTATTCTTGTGATTCTAAAAATAAATGGCCTTAATTTTCAAAGAAGGCTTGAATTTGTCACCATATGTCTTAGCACTTTTCTATTTTCTCAGATGCTCTCTTTCTCTAACTTTAACCCTCTGATTCAATGCTCATGCTTAAACTAGATTTTAAGATCTGGCTATAAATTTCATTAGCATGTCATGTCACTAGAGTCAACATAAAATGTACTATGTAAAGAAAACAAACAAACAACACATATGTAAAACACAAAGAAAAATAGGACACTTCACTTAATAAAAATGAAAGATAGAAGAGTTTGAACATAACGACAAAGGGACAAAATAAGATAATCCCAAACTACAACCCTGAAATAATTCAGATAACAGAAAATAAAACAAAACAAACTACCAGACCTCTTCCTAGTAGGGAGGGGTGACTTCTCAATTGCTCAGCTTGACATTTTAGCCACTGGTTTGCATATCAGCATGACTAGAGCTTTCCTCACTATCAATGTTCTGCACCATAATTGATTTATCTTGAATCATCTTTTCAATTTCTCTTTTCAAAGCACGACAATCTTCAATACTGTGACCCTGAACATCAGAATGATATGCACATCATACATTAGGATCAAAACTTCTTGAATGTGGTTCAGGAGTATACCTAAGGAGAGGAGTGATCATGCCCTGCTGTACCAATCTCTGGAATAAACTGGCATAGAATTCCCAATAGGAATGAAATTATCTTTTTCCTTCCTTCTCTTTGCGAACTCTAGCCTCAGATGAAACTTGAATTTAGAGGTTCCTTGGACGATGTTGAGGGGCAGGTTCATGCCACTATGGATAAGAAGATGGATGGGCATACAATTGTGCATTGTTCAAAGGATATTGAGGAAGTGGAATGGGATTTCTTAGATTTTGGGGAAAGAAACCTTGTTGCAAGTGGTTATGTGGATCTACTATGTAAGCTCGGGATTGAGGTTGACAGTATTGGTGGGTTGGACCTCTCAAACTCTGCTTTGGCCCTGGCATGACAATAGGTGTATTTTCCTTCTTCTTTCCTTCAGTTTCCCTTGGTTGATTGCAATGTCGTCCCAAATGTTTCACAGAATTCTTCTGTCCATCAGGCTCCCCAAATTTTGATGTCTCAAAGGTTGGAGAAAGGTTAACACTTGAAGACATGCCCCAGTTTTTATATGAAACATCTTCATAGCCCATAAGTCCAGGAGAATTTTCATATCATTTTCTACACTCTTAACTTTCCCAACCACTTTCTTTGGGTCTTCTAGCATGCTAGGCTTCTTAGTAAGAAATTTAAGCTGTCCACTTAACTTAACTGTAGGCTCAAGAGTATAAAAATGATCATCACGAGTATTGAACGTGGATTTTCTAGTGTATTGGGGAAGCACAATCATTGGATTGATAGCTAAAGTAGAAGCATTAGTAGAAGGTTGAGCAACAAAAGCACAGACGGTATGTGGTGCTGTGAATGTGGTAGACTTACACTGAGGAGCTAAAGAAAGAGTGGTGGAAGTATTGAGGTGTATTTGACGTGGAATGGATTCTAAGGCATGCTGCGGTGCATCAACAACAGTAGGAAACTGACTTTGCAATTTTGGTGGAAGACTCAAGGTATTTGCAGGTCAAAAGTGGAGAACGGAGGTGGAGGCAGCCCACTGGCCCAAGCTCGGTACATTTCCATCATTTGTTGTCTCAGTCTCAAATTTTCTTCCTTTAAACTCTCAATTTCCTGACTCTTTGTTTCATCCATGGTGCTGTCACACCCCTTTTTCGTTCTTAAATAAATATGAATTTTTTTAGTTTGAAAGGTTTTTATTATTAAGGTGACAAAAATGAAAAAAATTGTTTTGAAAAAGATTATTTTTTAACAATCAAAATTCAGAGTCGCCACTCGTCATAAATTGGGTGTGCCGAGTCACCCATGAATATCCTTTTTCAAAATGGTTTTGACTCTTTAATACTGGTTTGCGAATAGAGATTCCGGCTAAGGAATTTTCTTGATCGAGGGAAAGGTGTTAGGCACCCCTCGATCCCGTGGTTTGACCACGGTCGCTTGGCAGAGCGTATCGACTATTTTTTGGCATTAAGAAATGTGTAAACCACACAAGAGCACGCAAAATAATCAAACAAAATAAAACAATCCAAAATGTAAAGTCCAGTCCAATTATACAGTCCAAAAATAGAAAAATACGAAAACATAAATCCTATTCTAAACTAAATCTAGACTAATTTCCAATGCCTTACCCGATGCCGCGGGCCTTTATCATGATCATTTTCCGCCAACATAATATGTCGGGGCATTTCCCGGTGAATAAATATATACAGATACTTCGGGGCATTCCCCGGCTAAATTATACAATTGATTCAAAAGTGATAAAATCAAACCATTTAATCCAATTTCAAAACATTCAATCAACCCACAATCTCTAGATTTTGCCAACCCGACCTACGTCTTGCCTATTCTAATCGGCGTATCTTGATACTACCAAATTCAATTAACGTTTATTTCAAGTCAAACAACTAATGAATTAAACTAATCAAAATTCACTAATTATATCAAGTTTTCAATTCTCGCCCCACTTATTCCATTTTTATACCAAATTCCAACGATTCAAGACAGTTATCTCAACAATCCACAACCATCTATTCAACAAAATCGAACACCATGTTAATGTCACCAAAATTCAACCACACGTTAGGCAAATCAAACACGTATACTAAAGTAAAATTAGAAGAGATAGACTTGGACCTTAAATGGA
>NW_025849800.1:0-1755 GCF_002878395.1 Capsicum annuum
AGAATCTCTCCTTTCATCAAAAGAAAAAGTTCATGCATGATGTGAAACATTACTTCTGGGATGATCCTTATCTTTTTCGACGATGTGCTGATGGTATTATTAGACGGTGCATCCCAGATGTAAAGCTGCCTAGCATACTGGAAGCAAGCCATGCTTCCCAAGTTAGAGGTCACCATGCAGGTGAACGGACGGCCAAGAAAGTACTGCAAAGTGGCTACTATTGGCCTTCACTATTCAAGGATGCCTACAATTTTGTAAGAAGATATGATCAGTGTCAGCGGCAAGGTTCTATCTCAAAGCACTACGAGATACCCATGTCCAAAATGCTTGAAGTAGAGTTATTCGATGTCTGGGGTATCGACTTCATGGGCCCATTTGTGAGCTCATTTGGGATTAAATATATCTTAGTTGTTGTGGATTACGTATCCAAATGGGTTGAAGCAGTCGCTCTAGCTGATAATGAAGGTAAGAGTGTTGTGGCGTTCTTAAAGAGAAATATTTTCTCTCGTTTTGGGGTACCCCATACCATCATAAGCGATGGAGGATCACATTTCTGCAACAAGCTGTTCAGAGCCGTATTGGCAAAGTATGGGGTTAAGCAACATAAAGTAGCTACACCGTACCACCTACAAACTAGCGGGTAGGTAGAGGTTTCAAACTGGGAAATCAAGCTGATCCTTGCTAAGACTGTGAATGCCAGCAGGAAAGATTGGTCCAGGAAGCTAGACGATGCTTTATGGGCATATAGGACCGCGTTTAATACACCAATTGGCATGTCACCATACCAACTAGTTTATGGAAAGGCTTGTCACTTGCCAATTGAGCTAGAACATAAAGCAATGTGGGCACTGAAGCAGATCAACCTGAACTGGGATGATTCTATTAATATGAGATTGGGGCAGCTGAATGAGATGGATGAATTTCGTCTAAATGCATATGAAAGAGCAGATCTTTACAAGGAAAGGATGAAAAAGTACCATGATCGGAGGATTATCCAACGAAACTTTCAGAAAGGCGATTTGGTACTCTTTTTCAACTCCAGACTGAAGCTGTTTCCAGGTAAGTTGAAGTCCAAATGGTCTAGTCCATTCAGAATCAGCCAAGTTTACTTATCTGGAGTAGTGGAGTTAGAAAATGATGATGGTAGTGTCTTTAAGGTGAATGGCCAAAGAGTGAAGCTATATATCGGTCCAACCGACTCAATAAAAGGTATAGCCACCATATATCCTGATGAAGTCTAAGTAATCGAGATAACTATGTCGTGCCGCGACAATAAATCAAGCGCTACATGGGAGGCAACCCATTATTTTACTAGAATTTTGTTTTTGGTAAATAAAAATTCAAAAAAAAGAGTCGCCACGACCAAAAATAAGGCGCTTGGTGGGAGGCAACCCATTCTTCTAATCATTTTTTGTTATTTTTGATTAAGTATAGGTGCATGAAGTACAAAAGAGGATATTAGTCCCAATTTTGATTTGGAAGTGAGTCATGTCAATGGTGGTAAGTCTAGGAATGATGGAACAATACAGGTAAGTGGGAATGGTCAAATGTGTAAGGCTCAACGATAGGCTAGGCGCCGCCTATGCCAACATGGGCGATAGGCTAGGTGCCGCCTATGCCAACATGGGCAATACGCTAGGCGCCGCCTATGCCATCGCCTATGCTCACTGCCTCATATAGGCGATAGGCTAGGTGCCGCCTATGCCAACATGGGTGATAGGCTAGGCACCGCCTATGCCATCGCCTATGCTCACT
>NW_025849801.1:0-847 GCF_002878395.1 Capsicum annuum
TTTTTCTAATTGATCAGTACAAAGAAAAAATATTAATTGATTCTTTTTACATATATTTTAGGAGTCCCATATATTATAAGAGTATAGTTAATATAATAAAATAATAAAATAATAAATTAAAGAAAATAGTGAAAAGACAGCTTTATCTAAAGGAGAGTCTTTCAATAAAGGACAAAAAGTTCAAATTATTTTTTCAAGGGTCTTCACACTTTTAATATATTATAGATTTTTCGCCGAAGGGGGTTCAGATGAACCCCTATCCCAAGGGTAGCTCAGCCCCTGGCCTCAACTTATATTTATACTTTTCAACTTTGTTGTGTATAAGACATACTTTAAATTATATAAAATTAAGGCCAAAGCCATCGATAAACACTCAAACTTGTTGCGAAAATTCACTTAGACCCCCTAAACTAAGGCTTGTTCTTATCAGACCCCTAAATTCTTGAATTTTGTTCTAATTGGGCATTTTTTACCTATGTGGCACTGCGCGTGCAGTGCCATCGTGGGAGACCCGTGAGAAACATTTTTTTTTTTACTAATTTACGAATAAAAAGTTGTCAAGTGGCATTGAGGGCTCAAATTTTTTTTTAATAACAATTTTTTTTTTAAACACTAAAGGCCCCAAAAAGCATTAGAGGGCCCCAATTTTTTTCTTCTAATAAAATTGAATCTAAAAAAAAAAACTGTTTTTTATTTTTCATCTTTTATAAATTTTTATAATTTCTTTTTAATAATTAGTTTTTTATTTTTATTTTTAAAATAATTTTATAATTATTTTTTCATAATTTGGATCCTCAATTCCATTTTTTATTTTCATTTTAAAAAGTATTATAATTTTTTTTAATAA
>NW_025849801.1:947-2909 GCF_002878395.1 Capsicum annuum
TTTTTTACTAATTTACGAATAAAAAGTTGTCAAGTGGCATTGAGGGCTCAAATTTTTTTTTAATAACAATTTTTTTTTTAAACACTAAAGGCCCCAAAAAGCATTAGAGGGCCCCAATTTTTTTCTTCTAATAAAATTGAATCTAAAAAAAAAACTGTTTTTTATTTTTCATCTTTTATAAATTTTTATAATTTCTTTTTAATAATTAGTTTTTTATTTTTATTTTTAAAATAATTTTATAATTATTTTTTCATAATTTGGATCCTCAATTCCATTTTTTATTTTCATTTTAAAAAGTATTATAATTTTTTTTAATAATTAATTTTTTATTTTTTAAATATTTTTTTAATAATTTATTTAATTTTTTAAAAAAAATTATAATTTTTTTAAATAATTAGTTTCTTATTTTTATTTTTTAAATAATTTATAATTATTTTTTCATAATTTAGATCCTCAATGCCATTTTTTATTTTCATTTTTCAAAAAAAAATTATTTTTTTAATAATTAATTTTTTATTTTTTAAATAATTTTTAATAATTTATTTCATTTTAAAAAAATTATATTTTTTTAAAAATAATTAGTTTTTTAGTTCTATTTTTAAAATAATTTTAGAATTATTTTTTAGTAATTTGGATCCTCAGTGCCATTTTTTTTTCATTTTTAAAAGTTTTATAATTTTTTTAATAATTTATATTTTATTTTTAAAATAATTTTTTAATAATTTATTTCTTTTTTAAAATTTTTTACAATTTTTTCAAATAATCATTTTTTATTTTTATTTTATTTTTTAAATAATTTTATAATTGTTTTTTCATAATTTATATCCACAATGTCATTTTTTATTTTCATTTTAAAAAAAATTTAATAATTTTTTTAATAATTAATTTTTTGAAAAAATATTTTTTTAATAATTAATTTCATTTTAAAAAAATTTATAATTTTTTTTTAAAATAATCAGTTTTTTATTTTTATTTCTTTAATAATTTTAGAATTATTTTTTAATAATTTCCTCAATGCCATTTTTATATACTTTTTTTTTTAAAAAAAATTATAATTAATTTTTAATAATTATTGGACCCACAATGCCACATGTCAGCTTCCAATTAGCTCATTTTTCCACGTCATCGCGGGTATGCAACAACACTTTGACCTTTTTGTTGATAGGTAAAAAAATGCCCAATTGGAACAAAATTCGGGGGGTTTAGGAGTCTGATAAGAACAGACATTAGTTTCGGGGTCTAAGTGAATTTTTGCAATAAGTTTGAGTGTCTGTCGATGACTTTGGCCTAAAATTAATAAGTAGTCACACATGTCCCACGTGACATAATACAAATAAGTTATCACTTGCATGCACATAGAACACCACTTATGACACACATGTCCACTTATTCAATTTTAACAAATTTAAGTGTTACTTGTAATACCAAAAATTGAAGGACATAGATGATAAGCGAGGCCAATTTGAAGGTCACATGTACGTAGTATGCCAAAAATATAGGCATAACATGTGACCATGCCCTTTGAGGCTTTAACCTAACCTGTACTTGCAATTATGTCCTCTCATTTTGATTGTGCACAACTACATACTAAAACTTATATAATGTCGACAAGTAAATACACGCGTTGTTCATGACATTTAGGTGGCGACTCCATGGTGGTCTCGAGTGAATTGACATGTAGGATGAGTATGAATACTTGTTTAACTTTATTTAAGTTTGAGTGTCTATTTGTAAACATCAAAGTTGACAGGCGTAAATGTAAATTAATGCCAACTTAAAGGACACATTTATGTTCATGGCAGACATATTACTACTATATAGAAGAGAGAGTAACAACTCTTGGAAGCAGGCAGCTGACGGTCGACATGTCTGCTTCTAGCTGCCTGCTTGCTCTGTGATTTTACCATATCGCCCTTAATTAATTATTATATGACATTTACGTATTAGAAGATTAATAAAATT
>NW_025849802.1:0-2892 GCF_002878395.1 Capsicum annuum
TGCGAAGGGGTAGGGCGACGGGGCCGGACGAGATACCGGTGGAGTTTTGGAAGTTCGTTGGAGAGGCTGGTGTAAGGTGGTTGACTGGATTGTTTAATGAAATCTTCAAGACGGCAAAGATGCCCGAGGCTTGGAGGTGGAGTACCATGATCCCTCTCTATAAGAATAAGGATGACATCCAGAGTTGCAATAACTATAAGGGGATTAAGTTATTGAGTCACTCTATGAAGATTTGGGAGAGAGTGGTCGAGGTGAGGCTGAGACAGATAGTGTCTATTTCGGAAAACCAGTTTGGATTTATGCCTGGCTGCTCGACGACGGAGGCAATTCACCTGGTACGGAAGTTGGTGGAATAGTATAGGGAAAGGAAGAAGGACCTGCACATGGTGTTTATCGACCTGGAGAAGGCTTACAACAAAGTCCCCAGGGAGGTGCTTTGGAGATGCTTGGAGGTGGGTGGAGTACCGCTGGCATATATCAGAGCAATTAAGGATATGTATGATGGAGCGAAAACTCAGGTGAGGACGGCGGGAGGAGACTCAGAGCATTTCATTGTCTTGACAGAATTGCATCAGGGATCTACTCTTAGTCCCTTTTTGTTTGCGTTGGTGATGGATGTGTTGAGGCGGCGTATTCAAGGGGAGGTGCCTTGGTGTATGCTTTTTGCAGACGATATAGTTCTGATAGATGAGAATCGAGGGGGTGTGAATGACAAATTAGAGGTGTGGAGGCAAACTCTTGAGTCTAAAGGGTTCAGGGTGAGCAGAAGCAAGACAGAGTATGTGGAATGCAAGTTTAATGACGTGAGGTAGGAGAATGAGGTAGTAGTGAAGCTGGAATCACAGGAGGTATGTAAGAGGGATAGTTTCAAGTATCTCGGATCCGTGATCCAGAGTAACGGTGAGATTGACGAGGATGTCTCGCACCGTATTGGGGCAGGATGGATGAAGTGGAAGCTCGCGTCGGGGGTGTTGTGTGATAAGAAGGTGCCGCCCAAGCTGAAAGGCAAATTCTATAGGGTGGTAGTCCGTCCGGCCATGTTGTATGGAGCGGAGTTTTGGCCAATTAAAAACTCCCACATCCAAAAAATGAAGGTGGCAGAAATGCGGATGTTGCGCTGGATGTGTGGGCTGACTAGAGGGGATAGAGTTCGAAATAAAACTATCTGGGAGAAGGTTGGTGTGACTCCAGTGGAGTGCAAGATGTGGGAAGCCCGATTGAGATAGTTCAGACACGTGAAGAGGAGGGGCATGGATACCCCGGTTCGTAGGTGTGAGAGGCTAGCGTTGGATGGTTTCAGGCGGGGTAGGGGTAGGCCGAAGAAGTACTGGGGTGAGGTAATTAGGCAGGACATGGAGCAGTTACAGCTCACCGAGGACATGACTCTAGATAGGAAGGTCTGGAGGACGTGAATTAGGGTAGAAGACTAGGGCCGGTTTGGGTCGCTAGTGTAGGGAATTACTTGGTGGGGGTTTATTCTTGCTATGATTCCGTGTTCCATGTTTTATTACGAATCTGTGTGCTTTCCTCTGTTTGCTAATACTTATGGGTGCCGTATTTATGCTATGTAATCTAGTTCTGTGCTTTACTATGAGTTTGTGTGGTATCTCGTGACTTGAGCCGGGGGTCTATCGAAAATAGCCTTTCTACTTCTTTAGAGGTAGAGGTATGGACTGCATACATCTTACCCCCCCAGACCCCACTAGGTGGGAATACACTGGGTTTGTTGTTGTATGAATTCTAGGAAGCCATGAGGATGATACTTTGAGAACTAATTTTTTTAGGCATGTGAGTAGTCTTATGGATGTGAGTGGCCCTTTTCTTGTAGCTTGAAATAGGGGTTGAGACAAGAGGAACATATTTGGGGTTCTAATGTCCTCATCACTATCAACTTCTTACACTTCAAAAGAAGATTTAGGATTATCAGCAGGGACTGTAGTAGTAATGCTTCCTCAAATATCCAAGAGTAGTTTAGGGAATTAAATTCTTGGACATTTGGAGATGAGATTTTTAGACAGAGGTTGAAGGAAGGAATAGAAGAGAAGGATCTAGAAGGAGGAAATAGAAAAGAGAGTGATAAAGATGATGATTGTTGTTCCCTCTGAGTATGTGAGCCAGATAAGAAATCCTCATTATCGAAGTAATCCACAAGAGAGTGAAATTGATATTTAGAGGTTTTTGAGGAAGAGGGATTTAGAGAAGCCATATGAGTGAGTTTTTATTTAAAATTGATAGAATATGGGAGATTTTTTTGTTCGTAGTGAGGGTTTCATGAAAATAGAGAGTTTTTGGAGGAAAGAGGGAGCAATTAGAGGAGTTGTAATGGTTGAAGTGACGGTTGTCAATGTTTGAAAAGAAGGAATAATGATTAAAAGGTGACTTTATTCGATTTTCTCGCTTAGAATTTTGTCTCATTTAAGTATAGGAGGATTTTTATTAAGGACTAAGTTCCAATGTGACAAACCAACTATTTTTTTTATAAATCACTTAGTGTTTGAAAGTTTTGTAAAGAATGTGCATACCTGACTTAAGGACCAGGTCCATATAACCTTTTCCTTATCTCATGAGTGAATTTTCCTGTTATGCTAGATTTATGTCCTCAATTTCAAAGAATGAGTCCTTTATGAAGTAATATGTCCTATTAAGGTACACAAATCTTAGTTAGTTAGAACATGAATTTCTTACGAGCATTATTTCATACCTTAGTTTCTCAGTCATATACCGAGGGAAGCCTGCATTTTTTTTCTATCATAGTTGTTTGATTATCCTAAGTGCCAAACTATTCATATCAGAGTGTTCTCTTTACAAGGTCTTGATGAATATATCAGCAGTGTGCTCATCTGTGCTACAGGGAACCTCTCAATCAAACCCTTCCCTACACAATCTCAAATA
>NW_025849803.1:0-1655 GCF_002878395.1 Capsicum annuum
GACTCTTTTATGTTCATACAACAGTTCTAACCTCTCGAAGTATATGGACTATGAAAGATCCAGACTCTACTTAGATAATACAAGAAATTTTATGGTTTCTCAACTTGGTTCCGAAATAGAGGTACAGTCAAGATCAACAGTTTTACGAGAGCTCTGTCTCTGTGACTCCGTCTAGTGAGTTGTGCCTTTGAAGCCCGTATTGACAAAGAAAAAGGGCGAATTTTGCACAATTAGAACTACTAGACACATGGGCTAACAAAAATTGTTTGATTTCTGACAGGCCCCTTGTTCGGGTGAAAAACTTACCATACAGTTAGAAACTTCGAAATTTCTTTGTTATTTTGGTTGGTGCTTCGGTTCGGTTTTCCGACTTTAGTTTAATCCGATATTATTGATTGGTCTGGTAGGCTGAGCGGCTTACCCCAGCCTAAGAGATCCTGAAATGGTGTTTGATTTTATCAAAAAATCCATATTCATAAATAGTTTTTAATTCAACCTTCGGAATAGTCCATTTATTCAGAAGATCTTTATCTTGAGGCAAATATACCTCTTCGAGTTTAGTACTTTTGGTACTCACTTCGCCCAAGTCCATGAATAAAAGTTTCCTATTTATGTTCATACAAATTGTTTTCACCATCTCTAGTATGTGTACTATGAAAGTTCCCAGGCTTTGATACCATTTCATTATTAGTATTAGTATTATTATTATTATTATTATTATTATTATTATTCATTTCAGGATCTCTTAGGCTGGGGTAAGACGCTCAGCCTACCAGACCAAGCAATAATATCGGATTAAACTAAAGTCGGAAAACCGAACCGAAGCACCAACCGAAATAACAAAGAAATTTCGAAGTTTCTAACTGTATGGTAAGTTTTTCACCCGAACAAGGGGCCTGTCAGAAATCAAATAATTTTTTTGTTAGCCCATGTGTGTAGTAGTTCTAATTGTGCAAAATTCGCCCTTTCTCTTTGTCAATACGGGCTTCAAAGGCACAACTCACTAGACGGAGTCACAGAGACAGAGCTGTCGTAAAATTGTTGATCTCGACTGTACCTCCATTTCGGAACCAAGTTGAGAAACCATAAAATTTCTTGTATTATCTAAGTAGAGTCTGGATCTTTCATAGTTCATATACTTCGAGAGGTTAGAACTGTTGTATGAACATAAAGGAGTCTAGCCGGACATAGTCACGGCGTAGATCTGAGATAATAAAGGAAGACAACAAAGTGAAAAAGCAACAAAGTAAATATGTATGTACCTTGCCGGAGAGTCGCCGGAGTAATATTCACAGAGCCAACTTTATTGATTTACTAAGATGATTACAAGAGAAAATAAGAGAGAATTTCTAAAACTCCTTCTGTCTCTTCTTTAGAATGAGGCTCCTTTTATAGAAGGAAAAAGGAATCTTGCACAGTAATATGTGGGTCCTGTGCACAGTGTTTTACTACAACATATTGAAACAGTATTTATTATTATTACATATGCAGATTTATTTTTTGTGGCCCCATCGTAGAAATTCTTCTGCGTTGGCTAATACTTCTTCTGCGTTCAGGGTTTCTGGTGGCTGGGAATCTGTGATATCATCAGTGTTTCGCTCCGTGCTATTCATAGATGTGTCCGAGGTTTGTTCGACTGTATGAAGCAATTTGTC
>NW_025849804.1:0-1609 GCF_002878395.1 Capsicum annuum
AAGGCAGATGGTACCCTTAGGCAGGTTGAGGGCAGAGAGAGTATAAATAGGTATGGATTGCAGGACATGCTTAATAAGTGTAATTTTTCCAACATCAGAAAGCATGCTACTTTGCCATCCATTAAGCCGTGTTCTAAGCCGAGTGACTGTTGTAAGCAACTGCTCTATCTCTATCTCTTTCTCATCTGATACTGAATGACATGATGAAGGTTTGGCTGGATTATCATACACTTGTATGTAGCTTTCTTGTGGTAGATTTTTAGCATCTTGTTTGTGTGAATCATTTCTAGGTAAAAGGTTATATAAATGAATTGGCCATCTGCTTGGAAGATGCAGATGAAAGAATTTCAAATCTTGCTAAACTTTTCGTTCATGAGTTGTCAAAGAAAGGTAACATATCTACCAAACTTTTCTTTCATCAGTTGGTAATAAAGAAGCCAATCTATCTTATCTCTTTCTAGTCTTTCTACTGTTGAGCTTCTTTCGTCTGCTGTTGCATGTTTTTTACTGTACACACACATCAAATAATACTATTTTTTTCACTTTGAACTTAATGTTTACAGGTAGCAATCCAATTTATAACCAACTTCCAGATATTCTTGGCAAGTTATCTAGACAGAACTCGAAGGAAGAATCATTCTGCAACATCATGCAATTTTTAATTGCTTCAATTAAGAAGGTGCCTTGATTTTGAATTGCTTCTTTGGGCTCTTCTGTAGAGAATTGATTGGAATGTTTCTATTTTTAGGACAAGCAAATGGAATCTCTTGTCGAGAAGCTTTGCAAAAGATTTTGTGGAGTTACTGGTATGGAATTTGAAAATTGTTTTGATTTATTTTCATGAAGAATTTGTGTAATATTATCAACTATTAGAAGAAGCTAAGAGAGAAAATATATTGGGTACTTTTAGTTTGCAACGATATCTGTTCCCTAAGTTTACACTATGCTAAGCTCTAGAAGTTATTCTACCCTTGGGTTTGGTCTATTTACATATACTTTCTTGAAACTAAATGTGAAAATATGTATGTCTCTTTATTTTTGCCCCAAAACTTGACATTGAGGTTTACCACAACTTTTTGTGAGGTTTAACGGTTTTGTGGATAAATCACGATACCAGCTTGCTCCACTTGCTATTACTAGCCAAGTCGTGCAGTTTACTGTCAGATTTTATAGTTCTTTCTCTAGTTAATCCTGCGTGATTTACATTTCAGAGATATGGTGGTTGTCAACTTTGAGTTGTGTTTCTGCACGTTTCAAAGGATCTGATATACTTATTTGAGATTGTTTTAGAAGTTGTTGGTCTTTCAGTACTATTTGGTACCACGGCTTTGTGGATGCTTCATCTGATATTTGCTTTCATACTCAGCTTTTATGCTATTAGGGAAAGCGTGTTTACAGTATTTCTAGGAGTACCTTTGCAAAAATTTAAAAGAAAAATTATAATTAGGAGACCTTTGAATGAATAGTTTTTAGTGAGTTTCTGATTTGCTATTTGTATTATCACCAGAGAAACTTCTGCATATTAGCATGCTCTTTTATGCAGATATTAGGCTATACGAGTACATATCCTATTGCCTATCTTAGCTATCAGTGTATGATAGCTAAGATA
>NW_025849805.1:0-1442 GCF_002878395.1 Capsicum annuum
GTTGTGGTAAACCTCAATGTCAAGTTTAGGGGCAAAAATAAAGAGACATACATAGTTTCACAGTTAGTTTCAAGAAAGTATATGTAAACAGACCAAACCCAAGGGCAGAATAACTTCTTAAGCTTAGCATAGTGTAAACTTAGGGAACAGATATCGTTGCAAACTAAAAGTACCCACTATATTTTCTCTCTTAGCTTCGTCTAAATAGGTTATCATATTGCAAAAATTCTTCACGAAAATAAATCAAAACAATTTTCAAATTCCATACTAGTAACTCCACAAAATCTTTTGCAAATTTTCTCGACAAGAGCTTCCATTTGCTTGTCCTAAATATACAAATATTCCAATCAATTCTCTACAGAAGAGCCCAAAGAAGCAAGTCAAATTCATGGAACCTTCTTAATTGAAGCAATTAAAAATTGCATGATGTTGCAGAATGATTCTTCCTTCAAGTTCTGGCTAGATAACTTGCCAAGAATATCTTGAAGTAGGTTATAAATTGGATTGCTCCCTGTAAACATTAAGTTCAAAGAGAAAAAACAGTAATATTTGATGTGTGTGTACAGTCAAAAACATGCAACAGCACACGAAAGAAGCTCAACTATAGAAAGACTAGAAAGAGATAAGATAGATTGACTTCTTTATTACCAACTGATGAAAGAAAAGTTTGGTAGATATGCTACCTTTCTTTGACAACTCATGAAAGAAAAGGTTGGCAAGATTTGAAATTCTTTCATCTTCATCTTCCCGGCAGATGGACATTTCATTTATATAACCTTTCACCTAGAAATGATACACATAAATCAAGATGCTAAAAATCTACCACAAGAAAGCTATATACGAGTGTATGATAGTCCTGCCAAACCTTCAACATGTCATTCAGTATCAGATGAGAAAGAGATAGAGATAGAGAGGTTGCTTACAGCAGTCACTCAGCTTAGAACAATAATATTCCCAGTGTAATCCTATTTACATACGTTACCCCTACTTAGAGATAGAGAGGTTGTTTCCCATAGACCCTCTACCTAAAGCATGACTAACTAAAGTGTGTATATATATTACAGGTAGTCAACAAAGTTGAGCATAGTTTTATAATATCTCATAACTCCAATTCAACATCAACTGAACATAAAAGGAGGAGGTACACAAAAGTAGAAGCTAAAATACTCAGTTATTTGTCATTGATAATATGGTTTTGGGCTATAACAGTGTCTACAACAGTTGGATCTGCATAAATGATGAACCCAGAACCTCTGGGTCTACCTGTATGCCTATTTTTCGTAATCACCAAGTCTATTATCTCTCCATACCTCTCAAAGTACTTAACAAACTGTTCTACCAAAATCCAATTTTCATTAACACTCTCGTCAGTAAATCAAAAACCCACTACAAAAAAAAAATAGTAATAATACATTAAAACAATGAAGAAGAAGAGCAAAGTA
>NW_025849806.1:0-2942 GCF_002878395.1 Capsicum annuum
ATAAGAGTATGGTTAGTTTGTTATGATTTTTGAAAAATACATCTCATCGAGTGAAAGGATTCTTGTGGGTATTCTTGATTTTACTCCGGCATGTATTGATTGGTATTCACTGTCATAATTTTTTTTATTATTATGGAGTTGAAATATTGAAGTTTAATACATAATTCTGGGAGTTGTAAGCTTGACTATATGAGTGACTCGTTCATCGATGTAATGGTCATGGTTAACCAAAAGCATAAGATTGTGGAATTGTTTCTATGCTATAGCATGATAAGATTTCTATGTGCTAGTCTTGCTCAAAGATTGCATTGCTCCAATGAAATAAAGTTGGAAATGATAGTCAAGATTACACGACCATTATGTGCTGCTTCTTTATATCAAATTGAGAATTTGTTATGTAAAGTGAAGGGTTGAAAGTGTGACTGCGCTAATAATGTTGTTGGCACATACCACCTAAATGTATGTCGATGAAGTCTGAGTAATCGACATCACTCACTCAATTAGTTTGTGTAAACAAATTAAGTGTGGGGTGGTGCCATCACTATTTTCTTTTTCAATTATAGTGAATTTTATGAAATGACACTAACATGACCCTATTATGATCTCAGGTAACATGGCTTCGAAAGGACGACAGGGAAAGGAGAAAGCATCCACCTCACAAAAAGGTCAAAAAAGGTCAAGAAAGGACCAGGCTGATTCCTCATCTCTTCAAGTACCTCGACGCACTTTTGGGATCAAGTGGGTTCTGGAGGAGGAAGGGAAGGAATGGTATAGAAACAATAAAGTAAAGAAATATGTCCATGTGGAGTTAATGCAGAAGGAAAGTTTAGCAAAGAGAGACCCTCGCATTTTGGCTAAGATCATGGCACTAAATCTTGATTTGACTCAAGAGTTTTATGCCAACTGGTCCCCAAGGACTACGGGTAATGAAGTAAAGATTCGGGGGCAAGTTTTGTAATTGAACGCTGATTTCTTCAACTCTTTCCTGGGTACTCCAAGTGTGGATCAATCACCACTCAAGGAGCTCTACAACAGACCTCCCTACAGAGCTATTAGACATACGTTGTATGGATCAAGGTCCATGACTCGGTGGACTCGTCACAAAAATAATGGTCGTCACAATACTTACCCATATGCTTTTTTGAACAGAGAAGCTCGCATATGGTTAAGAATAGTCAATTCCTGCTTGATTCCTAGGACACAATACACTAAGGTCACGCGTAATCGAGTCTGCTTGGTATATGCTCTAATGACGAATATTCCCATCAACATTGGTGCAGTTATACGAACGTCGATGCGAAAAGCAAGGGTGCACAAAAGGTCTCATTTCAGCTTCGGCAACTTGTTGACTTCAATTTTAAGAAAAGAGCACATTGAGGAGGAGCCAGCAGACCATAAGTTGCCACATAACCCGAAGAGGGTAGATCTCATGAAAATCAAAGATCCAGAAACTGGCCAAGGCATCAACCTTACCACTGCTGAGAGACATGCTCGAGATGAGAGTTTTTTCCGCCATCTGTATGGCATGACTAGGTTCACTATGATGAATGGGGGTCGTGTGCTGACTGATGCAGAGCTTCGGCAGTTGGACTATGACTACCCGCTTAATGAGCATGCTCAGGCCATGTGTAGAGTGGGGGTAAATTTTGAAGAACCTCTAGATGTTGATGTGCCGACAGATTATGATCACCAGCTGCTAGACTCTGATGTGGAGGTCAACTCTGATGATAAAGACTCTGATGATGACTCTGACGCAGGGGGTATGACCCCGGATGTAGAGAAGGAGTCTGACTAACCAGGTTTTTACTTATTTATTTACACTGAGGGTAGTGTGTTCCTTCTTAGTGTGGGGTGTTGCACTGCGTACTGCTTGCCCTCATTTATTCTATAGTCGTTCTGATTTAGTTGTAGTTAGTTAGTTGTAATTAGTCAGATTTTGCATAAAATTGTTCTTATAGACGGCATGGCATTATAATAGGAGTTTGTGCTGAATCACTACTATTGAAACATTTAGGCTCTAAGTTGTGACTCATGATGTGATAATTGTTTGTGGTGTAATTCATTTATCTGTTGGGTCAAGAATCTATAATGCTCCCAATTAAGTTGACCATGTGTAATGTGTGGGTAAGGTTATTGTATATTCTTTGTTGCGACTGATGCTAGAACTTGCCTAGTGTGTGTGTGAAGCGAAATAAAGATTGTGAGTTTAGGAGATGATTTAGGCATTTCTTTGGCAACCCTGATTTTGTTTATTTTCTTTTTACCTACCTTTGTACATTGTCCTAGTGAACACCCTTTGAGCCTTTAGCTATTTTCTTAGGCAACCCCATATGTAGCCTAATCCATTTTCTTTTTTGAAAAGACCATAATTTGATCCAAAAGCTCCTAAGCGCTTTAAATTGTAGAATGAAGTTGAGTAAAGAGTGTGGCAAAATAAGAGGAAAATGGTAAAAGTGATGCCCCAAAGTTTAGTTATTGGTACATGAAAATATATGATCGAGGGTGGCTATCATAGGGATGCTTAATAAAAATAAAGAAAATAAAAAGAGATGAAAAAAAAAATGGTGCGTCTGCTGTGAGTTGTATATTCCCATATAGTGTTTTTGATTGAGTAACAAAATGGGTGAAAGGGGGTTGGTAGATGAAAGAAAGGTAGAGTGGTTGTTAAAAGTTAGTATAAATGGCATAAGATAGTGTATTAAAGCGCTTAGGGAGCATAGTCACCATTTCTGGCCAAAATAGTCCTACCCGTCCCTTTAGCCTACTTTACAACCCGTAAAGACCTATTTGATCCTAACCTTAGCATTCTGATATTAGTGGAGCATTACACTAAGTGCAAGCATATGGTCATCAGTTGTAATCTAAGAATTCTTTGTGAGAGTGAGAGCAAGCAGTTCTTATACCCATATTTCTGAAAAATGCAAAACTATGAGTGATTATGG
>NW_025849807.1:0-1070 GCF_002878395.1 Capsicum annuum
ATGATTTGACCTTTTGGTCTTAATGGAGTTGGTTTGAACTCAAGTGTGAAAGAAATCCTCAACGTGGTTGATTTTGATAGATGGGAAGCATGATGTCTCCCGATGTATATTTATATATTACTGAATTATTTTGTTGTAGATTGTCTTTGAAATGATCTGAGCTAAGTCTGGGAGGAATCTTTAGCACCGAGTGGGAGGTATAAAGTGACCTTACTTTCCTAGAACTACGTGCCCCCTAGGAGTAATCCTGAGGCTGATTTATATAGTGATCACTAGTTTGTGTGGATTTGATATCGATAGTCCTACTCCGATGGCAACGATAGGACGGCTCTCCCCAATGTGGGTTGTACGTTGGACTCCATGTAGCTCACATGGTTTATGTTGGTTATAGGATCTCCCAGTGTGTGTTTCCTTGTGTCTATGGTGAATGGTGAAGTGACTTGAAAGTGAAATTGTGAAAGTTATTCTTTCGAAAGATTTAAATGATATTTACATTATGAGAATTGATATTCTTGATGAACTGAAAGTGATTGACAAATTATATGATGACTCACATGTGTTATTGTACTTATTTTATCCTCTCATGATTATGATGATTTTTTTCAGGCTATGTGAGTCTTTCATACATCCTGCATATTTCTTATAAATATTTATGATGATGATGTTTATAAAATTGCATACACTCCCATATACTCGATTTCTTTCCATGGTACTGACCTACATCTTCGGATATGGGCTACATTTTCTCAGAATGTAGGTTCAGGTGCTCAGTTCCAGGTTCGACAGTGATTCTTCGGGCATGCTGTTCTACATCCTCTGTCATGGTGAGTCCTCATGTTCTGAGGACGTGATATCTGATGTTAGTTTCATAGAATTGTTTACATTTGATAACTGAGTATGAGTCAGTTGGGGCATGTCTCAATGGCTCGCTGGTTTTATTAATTTTCTTAGAGTCTTGTCAGACTAGTATAGATGTTGGGAGTTGACTAATAAGTCATATATTGTTATCTTTCTAAAATTCTTTTATTCTTGGATGATGATTACTCTATTGATATTTGAGGGTTATTTGT
>NW_025849808.1:0-6664 GCF_002878395.1 Capsicum annuum
CCTTAATATTAAATGACTAAGCAAAGTGTATTTATTCAAATTTATATCTACAAAGGATAATTAATAAGGCTAATTTGGTAGTAAAATAAACCCGTAATTAATATTTTCTTAATGGGAGTGCCAAGTAGCGGTTTCAATATTTCATTAATTAATATTCACTAATAATTTGAGGGGCACGAGAAAGAAAATGAGTGACATTAAAAAGATAGGACAAGACTACTCAATGAGATTTTTGAGTTATCCAAGAAACATTTTTTATCGCCTTTAGTAGTACTACTACTTTATCTACTCGGACAACAACTTGCTTTAAAATTAAAAGAAAATAAAAAGATTTTCAAACAAATATGGCGTCTGTTGGAAAGATTAAAAGAAAATTTAGATATCTGTTTGAGAAATCCCAACAGATCATTCATCTATGACAACAGATGAAAATGTTATTTGATAACTAAATCAGAAACGTCATCTGTTACAATAGATATCAATATCTGTTTACAAATTTCCAACACCTCAGTCATCCGTCATAACAGATGCAAATGTCTATTTGATAATTAAATAAGAAATGTCATCTGTTGCAACAGATATTGTTATCTATTTGAAATTCTTCAATTGCTCAATTTTTTGTTACAACGGATTTCATTGCAATTGATTTAAGATGAACTAGGGATGAAAGAATGAGCTCCACATTAACTTAATGTTAAGATTAATAATAGTACCTACATCAATCTAGGTGGAACGAGGGATGAATGAATGATCTCACAGGGTCAATTACAAATCCAATTGAGTCGCTGCATTTGCATGGTGTTAGTATTGCGTTCATCCCAACCTAAGTCGTCGATCGATCACTCTGAGTTGAAATGTGTTCTCATTAACTTAATGTTAAGATTAATAGTAGTACCTACATTGATATAGGCAGAATTAGGGATGGATGAATGAGCACAAAGGGTCAATTACAACTTTAATTGAGTTATTTGGCAATTGCATGATGAGACGGTACTACATTTCTGCTGATAAGAGTCATCGATTAATCACTCTGATACCTTAATTGAATAATCTGGGACTAGGGGTGAGTTCTCATAGGGTAAACTACAACTTCAATTGAGTCTTTTGGCAAATGCATAATGAGACGGGACTGCGTTCCTCCCGATAAGAGTCATCGATCAATCACTCTGAGCCGAATCGATTCTTATTATCTCATATGTCCAACTAATACCTTAATTGATTAATCTAGAACTAGGGGTGAGTTCTCATAATGTCAACTACAATAGATGACAATGCCTATTTGATAATTTACAATAGATGGGTAATCTATTGCAACATATAAATCAATCCATTTGATAATTTACAACAGATGGGTAATCTGTTGCAACAGATGACTTAATATATTTGATAGTTTACAACAGATGTGTAATATATTGTGGCAGATTACATAATCTTTTTGATTTAATCCAACAAAAAAGACATCTATTGCAACAGGTTGAGCATTTGTTTATATATAATTCAATTGAGTTCATATGTTAGACTAATACCTTAATTGAATGTGAGTTCTCATAGGGTCAACTACAACTTCAATTGAGTCTTTTGTCAATTACATGATGAAACAGTACTGCGTTCCTCCCAACCAGAGTCGGCAATCGATCACTCTGAGCCAAACCAATTCTTACTACCTCATATGTTAGACTAACACCTTAATTGATTAATCTAGGACTAGGGTACTAATACCTTGATTGTGTAAACTGGGACTAGGGGTAAGTTCTCATAGGGTAAACTATCGATTAATCTAGGACTAGGGGTGAGTTCTCATAGGGTCAGCCATAACAGATGGCATCGCCTATTTGATAATTTACAATATATGGGTAATCTGTTATGGCATATGATAATCTGTTTGATAATTTATAATAGATGGGTAATCTATCGCAACAGATGAATTAATCTGTTTGATAATTTACATCAGATTCGTAATCTGTTGTTACCTAATCTGATTGATAATTTACAACAGATGAGAAATCTGATGCAACATGTTGAACATTTGTATTTTATAATTTCAATCGAGTTCATATGTTAGACTCCTAAATTGATTAATCTAGGATCAGGAGTGAGTTTTCATAGGGTCACCTCCTAGAGTAGTCGGTCAGCTACAACTTCAATTATTTTTATATGATTTTAAAAATTACGCATATATTTTATGATTTTAAAAATAATTAAGATCATTTCGGACCAAATTAACATTTTCAAAACTACTTGTCATTCTTTTCCAAAATACAAATCAACCCATACAAAACGTTTCATCATTTCAAATCTCGAGTTCTTACTCTTTCTCTCTCATTCTCACTCAACAATATAGTACAGAAAATAACTACTCAACAAATTTGCTCAACCCTCCATAACAGATCACTTTTCTTCTCATTTCTGACCACATAAGTGTTATTTTTGACATCATTCTTGCTTGTATCAGTCATTTTCTTTATCTTCA
This sequence comes from Capsicum annuum, assembly GCF_002878395.1. Lineage (NCBI taxonomy): Eukaryota > Viridiplantae > Streptophyta > Magnoliopsida > Solanales > Solanaceae > Capsicum > Capsicum annuum. The sequence continues at coordinate 2,471 of NW_025849808.1, forward strand.
TAGGTAACAGTGTTCGAGAAGAGCTCTATATTTGTTTTTTCTAAAAAATAAGGGTTTTTGAGTTAATGATGAAAAATAAAACTTTTAGTTGTATTATCTTCGAGAATGGGTTTACAATTTTGAGTTTTGATGGTAAAATCATAGGAAGAACTCGAGAAATCCCTAGTTTCCATTGTAGTGTTCCATTGACTGTCGTGGTATAGTTGGATGGTATTGGTGTTGGTGGTGGTGGTGTTTGTGGTCGTCGTGGTGGCACCGGTGGTGGCATTGGTTGGTGGTGTTTGTGGTGGTGTCGGTATTCAAGGTGTTTGTTCGTTTGTTGGCATTGGTTGATGGTTCTTATGGTAGTGGTTGTTGGTGTATCGGTATTCGTGGTGTTTGTAATATATTTTTTAAAATCTATGCATACATCAATTGTAATTTAATTTTTGTTTTTCTTCGTCTGTAGGTAAAACATGTCTCCCCAAAGAAAAGAAAGTGAAAGTGGATCAATGTCTGACCACTAAAAAAAAGGCTACAGTATAGAGGGATTCGGAGGAGCTTCCTGAACAATCTCAATCAGGGAAAAGTGAAGCTGAGGAGAGATGTAAAAACAACATTGAGGGAGGTGGACAAGGGTCCGTAGATGGTGATGAAGAAAATAAAAGTGAGAAAGAGGAGGAATTGGAGAGTCAGAAAGAGAAAGAGGACCACATTATACAACTTTCCTTGAGCTTTCATGGTAAAATAATCACTAATTTTACTCATCTATTAATTTATATTGGATATAGTTATTATGATTTTTTTTGCTTGCTTCCTGTTTACACTTTTTAGGCTTGGGTATTTGAAGCCATTCTCGCCTCCGAAAGCAGTTAATGGATTACCCGGATAAGGTTTCTCATCCAAAGATGTGTAGACGGTTGGCTGCAAAGAGCAATACCAATATTAAGGAGGATGATCTCTTTAACCCTTCAGATGATTCAGTACGTCTTCTTCAAGTAAAATAATTCTACTCAAAGATAAGAAAGATATTGAACAAATGTGATATCTGGTGGATGAGATGTTATATCTGATGCACCAGATGGGACATCTGTGGAGACGGGGTGTATCTTGCATCAGATTACCCATCTATGGCTTTGGTTCTCTGAACCCAACTCCTAAAAGATTAACCATCTACTATAAATTATGCAATAGATGTTTAATCTGATAAAATATCATTCATCTATTGTGACGTACAGATCATCTGTTGCATAATAGATTACTCGTCTTATGCAGTTGTTGCAACAGATGATTGATATTTTGCATTAGATTATCTATGTGTTGCTCTGTTTCTCTGAACCAGACTCAAATAGATTTTAACCATATACTGCAAACTATGCAACAGATGAGTTTTTTTTAAATGTAACCCAACCGTGAAAATTATTATATTATATGATTTAAATGCATCTATCTTTTTTTTTATTTTTTTATAGGTTGTGCATCCATGGATTGTGCCTACTGAGGAGGAGTCGGTGATGACTTCTTATATTACTCTTGGTCATGTTGATACTATTGCAGAACCATCGGTGGAGTTAATAAAGAAGGAATTGGTTGGAGCAGCAGCCATAAGAAGAGCAGTTAGGCAAGGTCAGCCAAATGTTGAGGCTCTTCATGACCAACCTTTTACTAAGGCAGATCTGGGTGCTTCTTCTGGTGGAGTTTTTGGTGTTGTTGGTAGGCATGATGATGCTGCAACCAAAGAATAAATATGTTTGAAAACACCCCTTTTCGCCCTTACACAGGTCCCTCTTACCCCTCTTCACCATCGTGTTCTCATTGCGAATACGATGAGTGCAAAGACAGACAGGATAAACTCTTTGAAAAAGTAGAGACTATCTCTAAAGCTATCGAGGAATTCAAATACAAGAGGTGTGTCATACCATCTAAGAAGGTGAGGGAGCCACACACTCCTACAACGTTGGTTAGGAGAAAGAAAAGAGCAATTAGACACGTACTCTCCGCTCAAAAATCAAAAGAAATTACAATTCCTCCCTCTCTAAAGGTTGTTGAAGTTCAGAGGCCAGTCAAGAAGGTGGACATATACGCGGAACTTGGCGCTAAAGAGAAGAGAGATCTGCAACAGGACAAAAATGCCAAGCCAGGCGCACCAGATTACCCCAGGCCTCTCTTTCCCCCCCAAGACTTCCAGACTATGACTGATATGCGTATGCCGTATGAGGACAAGGAAAGTTTACTTTTCCTAATCTAGGCCTTATAATCTACCCTATTAAGAAGAAGCTACACAACAGATTTCACATCTTTTGCAACAACTGGGTATACTGGTGCAACTGGTTGTGGTTCTGTTGCAACTTATTATCTATCTGTTGCATAAGTTGCGTTGGATTATTGATTTAGAGAACCCTATGCAATAGATGGATCATCCGTTGCATCTTTACAATAACTAACCTATTTAAAAATTGAATTCTTTAAAAATTGACTTCTTATCTCATAGCATGTTGACATAATTCTCTACCTCATGAGGAAAAGGCAATTAACATAACCGAAAGCTTTTGACGCTGCCAATAGGATAATGGACCTCAACTTCTACAATAAGCTCAAGGATAGGTACAATCAACTCAATGGAGAGGCTCCATCCCTTGGCGTGGGGCTTGATTTCCTAGTTCCTACATCGGTCTTGGATGAAGAAGAAACGTTAAGATATATTAGAGGGGACAGGCCAAATCCACATGGTAAGAGTTGGACCGAGGCAAAAAGGATTCTTGCAGTCATTAGCATGAATGACATGTATTATCGGGATATTGAGATACTACTCGAGAAGGGAAATATCAATAATTATGACTCCAACGTACCTCTCATCGATGATTTTGATCTTTTTCTCCTTGTGGAGTCACTGATGGTGCTGTTGCCCATCTTGTTGAGGGAGAGTAAACGGATGAATCATTTACCAAAGAAAGTGTTAATGAAGAAATCATGTGATTTTGAAGGTCGAAATAGGGGAATGATCCTTCCAAAAGATGATCCTGCTAAAGTGAGTGGCTCACACGCTCTTGCACACATCGAATGTTTGCTGACTAGCACAGAAATGGCTGAGCCAACACTTTTCTGTGCGATAACGCTGTGGCAAACCTATAAGAGGTCTGGGCTTATGGGGTACTAACTAGACGCTTGAAGCCTATGTATATAAAAGAGCCAGTGAAATAGAAATGTTTAATTTCAAGTCACCCTTCACTTTATTACATGTACATGTAGTGGCTATAATTTTTTTCTAATGAAAGTTGAGTTTTTTATAATGCAATAGATTAGATTGTCAATCTGTTGCAATAGTGGAAAGACCTATTTGAATAATCTAATAATCTAATAATCTACGTCGAATATGTTGCAACAGTGGGAAGACCTGTTTGATAATTTCTATGAATAATATAATAATCTAAGTCTAATCTGTTGCAACAGTGGAAAGACCTGTTTGATAATTTCAACAGATGACCTAAATTTTACAACATATGCCTAAATCTTTTTGATATTTTCCAACAGTTACGCTTGAATATCCATTTCTCATCGATAACAAAACAGTAGCAAATACACACACCACCATGAAAATTTCATCAATTAGGCTTCTATATCCATGCGCCCAAAACATCAAACCAGTAGCAATAACGGCAACAATGTAGTATCTTCTTGCTCGATTTTATTTCTCTTCAGAAGCCTTGACTTTGTTCAACAAACCCCAGATTACATGATTTGCTTGTGAAGGGTGTCGTCCTTCATACCAATCAAAGTAATCGCATCCACCCAATTTCTATAAAAAAGAAAACACAATTACAAAACAATTACAAGTCAATAATTAATCAATTAATTAAATAAAAAAAATATTACCTTTGAAATCTTACAAGTTAAAAACCTACGACCCGAATTTTGTTGAGTCCAAGAAGTCTTTAACAGAGCTTCATGACTGCACTTACAATATCAAAAAATTTTATCACAAAAAACAGTGGAAGATGCGCTTGACATTGTCAAGGTCAGTTGGAAAAAATGAAAGTAATAATTTGAAGAATTTGGATAGATAAAAGAAGATGACGATGAAGAAGAAGATTTGGGAATTTAGGGTTAAATTTTAGGAGGAAGATGAATAAGTAAGACAACGAGGGAAAAATGACCATTGGGGGCCAAGTGATGGCAAGTCAGCGAAATGTGCCAGGACTGACACTAACACATTTG
>NW_025849808.1:6764-15888 GCF_002878395.1 Capsicum annuum
AAAGTAATAATTTGAAGAATTTGGATAGATAAAAGAAGATGACTATGAAGAAGAAGATTTGGGAATTTAGGGTTAAATTTTAGGAGGAAGATGAATAAGTAAGACAACGAGGGAAAAATGACCATTGGGGGCCAAGTGATGGCAAGTCAGCGAAATGTGCCAGGACTGACACTAACACATTTGATGCCTATTTTATTTTACGTCTTTAAAATGAACATATCTACTTGATGCCTATTTTATTTTAGGTGTTTGAACTGAACACCGTCGATGGGTTGCTCCTTTTTTATTTCAATTCACTTTAACTTTTTTAAATGTAGTGAAAATTTTTTATGTCCAACAAAAGTTGAATTTTTATAATGCAACAGATTCTCCATCCGTTGTAACAGTTATCCTACCTGTTCTGACATATAGTTTATCTGTTGCAATAGGTTGGTCATCCATTGCATTATCTCGATGTTTTTATCTAAAGTCCATCTGTTGCAACAGTGGGAAGGCATGTTTGATAAATTCCAATAGATAACCTACCTATTGCAGCATATGTATAAATCTGTTCGATTATTCCAATAGACGTGTCGTCTGTTGCAACAAATAAAGTCCATCTGTTGCAACATATGTCTAAATCTGTTCTCTTTTTTTCAATAGATGTGTCATCTATTGCATTATCTTGATGTTTTTATCTAAAGTCCATCTGCTGCAATAGTGGGAAGACCTATTTGATAAATTCCAATAGATCACCTACCTGTTGCAACATATGTCTAAATCTGTTCGAATTTTCCAATAGATGTGTCGTTTGTTACAACAGATACATTATCTGTTGCAATATTTGAATCTAGTAGTCCTTTTCAATTAATAATTTCAAATCTAAGAAATAAATAAAATTTGTAGACAAAATAAAATAAATTGAAGCCTTCATAAATTAGCTGAAATAAGTCAACGAATAAATTAAATGTAAAAAAATTGTTATGGGTACAGATCTAAATAAATACATCAATAACAATTTAAGTATACTGCCAAGGATTGCTTTGACAGGCTCAAGCTATAAAGATCTACTTAGTATGGACAAGTTGTTCTTCATCCGATTCTATGGAATTCGATTTTGCTCGTCGTGAATCTTCATTGTCGCTTGCGTACGGTTTCTGCGCTTTCTGTTTTCTGTATTTTCATAAAAAGAGTAGCATATTGTCAATGCTATTTAGCATTAGCTTCTTCTACATCCACCTAGTAAGCCAGAATCGGTCAATACGAATCACGGAGTACAACAAAATAGAAAAGGATAACTCATCTCTTCTAGCAAATCAAACAGGTCTTCCTCCCATTTTTAATTATCCCAAACGTATTATATTTCTGTTGCAATAATGAATCAACTGTTGGGACAAATTTCTACATGAGGAAGACCCTGTGTAATAATTTCCAACGAATGAACCATCCATTGCAATATATGAATCATCTGTTGCAGCAGATAGGTCGTCTGTTGGTACAAATAAAAGTTGTATGAAGAGCTATTTGATTTGCTAAAATAGATGAGACATACGTTGCACCAAATAAAGTATCTGGTGCAATAGGTTAGTCAACTGTTGCAACAGATGTATATATCTATTTGATAATTTTCAGCAGATGTGTCATCTGTTGAAACAGATATGTGTCTGTTTGTTTTGTCAGTTGGAAGACATATAATATATTCACCTTCTTCAGCTTGTGCTGCTCTCCTTTGGACACTGTACACTGCTCAGTTCAACACGCAGATAGAGGAGTTGCAATTTCGCTTTTTTGGATACCTGATAATGCCCTGGAAATCACCCTCCTTCTCCTCTTAGCCCTAATCTCTAATGGAGCGGATGGAAATAAAATCCTCTTTAATGGAATGAGACCCCTATTTGATATCAATTCCTTTACAGAAGCATTTAATTCATTAATAGCATTAATCACTATATCATGTTTCGCCCTGCAGTCTTGACATTTGCATGCAGAACATTCGCTGGGAGAGGAAAAATCTGTATAACCAGTATGACCATACTCATAATGGTTTGCTTTAAATACTATAAGAGGAGCATCATTCGCACCAACAGTAGCACCACTACCACCATCAATAGCTCATCAACATCAACAAGCGCATCCTCCAAAATTGTTTTTCTTGTAATGGTTGTTGCTCCAAACAATTCCATTTTTATTCTGTCGATGGGAAGCTGATTCAAGAATATAAGACTGAGGATTCTAATAAAGTGAGTTTTCTTAAAATGAGAATGCATATCTAATGCACAACTGAAAGGCTGAATCCATGCATATCTGATGCATGATTACATGACTGACATGATATGTAAATGTATGAGTGAAGATACTGATAAATAGTATTTTCTCTACTGAACAGGTATATCTAATGCCTGAATATCTGACTGAGCTGACTCTTGAAAGCTTGACTAATTATGCCATGGAACTTGATAACTATTTTATAACGGGAATATAAAAGAATCAAGAAAAGGTAGGGTATCTCCCCCTTGGGACACTATGTCCCTCTAGGAATGTTTACCTTGTTGAGATACTGGGGTGATACACAGGGCATCTACGAACTAGATTATAACTAAACATTAGAGAGCTGAGACTAATGCATGATGCATGAACTGAACTAGACCTGCTAATGTTACTGACTAACTCATATGGAAACATAAGCTCAAATGAGCGCAAGATAGCTAACAATGCATACAATGATCATGAAAAACTTGTAACGTACCCGAATCTAGGTTGGGGAAACTTTCTGGATCATGGTGAGTCTGGAGTGAATAGAGTTGATTCTGACGCTGACCACTATTGGTGTTGGGATTTGCGGCCTTCTCACGTGAATCTCTACCTTTTTGAGCTAACACTCCACACTCCCGCATTCTGTGGCCTGGCTTACAGCACCCAAAACATACCTGACTATTAGCTATGCATGCACCTAGATGATTCTTGCCATACTCTCCACAAAGAGGATAAGTACGCTCACTTCTAACACTACTTTGGGCTTTGGAGCCTGGCACCCCACCACGACTAACATCTCCAAAGTTAGGTATGGGCACACTAGCTGAAGATAGAACAGGGGATGAATTTTTTTGACTATGGTGAGAATGATTACCACCCTATGACCCAGCCAGAGAAAAGCTGTAACTACCTGTTCTGAATCTCTTATTAGATCTCTCCCTCTCCTTAGACTTATCTGCCTCTATCTGCTGAGCATACATCATTAACCTAGCAAGGTCCATGTCCCTATTGAGCATAGCTGTTCTACACTCTTTTAATACTAACCTGGACACACCAGTCACAAACTTACTCATACTCGCTCTGGGGTCAGCTATCAAGTCAGGAGCATACTTAGCTAACTGGTTGAACTTAAGACAATACTGTTTCACTGTCATGGAGCCTTGTATCAGGTTCATAAAATCTTTTACCTTAGCTTCTCTCATCTTTAACGGGAAAAACTTATCTAAGAAGGCATCCTAAAATATCTGCCAAGTCATGGGAGTTGCATCTTCCCCTCTACTCTTCTTTCATAAAACTTCCCAATCATGAGCAATATCTTTCAGCCTATAGGATGCTAATTCCATACTCTCCTCCTCTGACACATGCATGATTTGGGTGATCCTCTTTACCTCTTCTAGATACAGCTGTGGGTCCTCACCTATTACTGACCCAAAGAATTCTGGAGGTTTCATTCTCATAAAAGTTTTTATTCTGACTGCAGTTGAATCCCTATCTTGCTGGGGTGGGGCTGCAGTCTGTTGGTTGCCCTGAACACTAGTGGTCACAGCCTGGGCTAGCGCCTAAAAAGCTGCTCGAAATTCTGCATGTGACACATTCTCCTTTAAAGGATCTACGGGCTGCGGGGCTAACAGATTCCCTGTTCTCTTCTTAGGAGGTATGTTCTGCAAACAGAAGAGGAACAAGGATTAAACTGAGAGTTCAACTTGAGCTTTTTCTCACTAGCATGATATGAGTACTGAAAGAAAGGAAACTGTTCCTGAAACATCTTATACCCTCCTGTACATAAATGTGGCGTGCAACACACCCATGTATAAGATACTACTAGATGCAGCTTTCAGACTTCCTAGAACTCTATTGAACCTTAGGCTCTGATACCAAGTTTGTAACACCCCGAGTTTTTGAACTGAAATGCTACACGGTGTTCATGACCCTGAAGAACCACAAGCTAACCCATGACTGATATCTGTACCTGTAACTGCATAATATACATATAAAATGCGAAAACATGAACAAAGAGGGCGTAAGGTTCAATCTTAAATAATAAAATATCTAAAATAAGGTGGTAGCACGGTACCAAAACAAAACTGAAAATACTAAAGTCTAAACCTGAAAACTCTATAATCGTCTGAAAGCCTCTAAACTATCTGAATAAGGAGTTGAAGGAGCATGTCTCCAACTAACTTCTTAAACCGAAAATAAACTAAAATACTGGAATAATAAATGTAACAATCATATCCTCGGAAGATGAGGACTCACTGCTTACTGAACTGCTACTGCTGATCTAGAATCTGCACCTCGAACCTATGGTGTAACATAAAAAGATAGCACCATAGCGCAAATGCGTCAGTACAACTAAAGTACTGAGTATATGTGGGGGTAAGCTAAATGCATGGGGTTTATATGCATGAACATGCTGACTAATATGAACGTAAGAATACATACATACATACATACATACGTAACTGCTAATGAACTCATGGAGATACTGACTACTTGAGTTTGAACTCTTACAACATGAGTTTCGTGATACTGAGATACTGAATGACTAATAACATGGATGACTGTATCTGACAGTCCTGATTCTTGATTTCTACTCTGAAGACTGATACTGAAGCTGTAACTATAACTGTGACTGTGGGAGGTAGTAACCTAACTGACATGCCCCGATACTGTACTGGTGGGGTCCAATCATTTTCCTGATTGGAAGGGTGTCAATACCGTGCTATGGGTAGAGACCTCTACTATAGTCAAGCCTTTCTGATGGGAAATCAAGCCTAAGGCAATATAATAGTCAAGTATAGCCTTAATCTGATGAGTAACTCCTGTCCTGTGCTGGCTACGCAGTTCTGGAGTACAGGGATTACTGCTAACGGCTCTGCCTTTATAACGAGAAAAACCACCATCCCTGCACTCGCTCGGTGCTAGTCCCTACTCCCAACTGAATGACTCTAAAGACTTAATTGCGCTGAACTGACTAACTAAACTGAACTGATTTATAAGAAAATTAACTGAGCTAATAATATTTTCTTAGCTAAACTAAGCGGAATTCACTGAGTTCCGTTGACTAACGGAAAAGCTACTTGAGATCTGAGGTCTGACTGAGAGTACTGAAACTACTGGGACTACTGAACTACTAAGATTCCTGAGTTTATCTAAGTCACGTGACTAATTGAAATCTATGGAGCATAGCTTGACTGAGGATGTCTTGAAACATGACACTATCTCTTGGCACACAGCTATAGTTTTTGGGTACAAGTACCCCCAGGACTCGATGGAAGGAAACTGACACACATGACTGACTTGATCATAAGAGTAGAGTTCATAATTCACAATATCATAAGTAAGGATTTCATAATAAGAATGATTCTCAACAAACTATCACATGATCGGGAATGCACACAACATGTATATATTTGCATGGCTTCAATAACATGGTCATTCCATATCACAACAATATCATGAGCATCTCATACAACATCTTCAATTTAAGACAATAGCACTGGGATCACGTTGAACATAAACTTAGAACATGGAATAGTCATTTAGGACTTATTATGTCATAAAAGCATGATTTCTATTCCCTTAGGTATTTTCACAAACACCTTACATGCACATCTTACGCATAGGTGGATTCATCAAGATTACAAATATTCAACCACCAATTTCACATATTTATACATTAAATACCACCATATCCTCACACAAAACATACAAAGATTCCATCTTAGGCATCATCAAACTCCAACCACATGAACATCAACACAGACAATATAAACATCATAATACATAATTTAAAGATGGTTCTTGAGCTTCATGGACGAAAGGAGTACATGAATCAACTCACGCATACCTTAGAAGGAAGATTCTTGATGATTGACGGAGGAATTTCCTTGAAATTGGATCTTCAAGCTTAATTATGCAACCCTAGTTATTTTTCTCTTTTAGTGCTCATAAATGACGAACTTAAGATGTTAGTAGGGTTGTAATGTAATTAGGAGCTATATATTTCATAGCGTTAAGCTTAGGGACATTTAAGGAGTGTTAAAAGACTTAATTACCCTCAAAATAACTCAAAACGTAGTGTTCAAGTCACTTGAAACTATAAGATATGCGTCGCATATGATATCGCATATATTTACATAGGCGCCGCATATGATATTGCCTAAATTTATATAGGCGCAACATATGATATCACCTATATCTACATAGGCGCCGCATATGCTATTTCCTATATTTACATAGGCACCGCATATGCTATCGCATATGCTTTCCAGTGGCCATGTGCGATTGGTTACGTGATGCACTCTACTTCGCAAAGCCATAACTCCTAGCTCGGGTGTCAAATTTTGATGAAATTGGTATCGTTGGAAAGCTAATTCGATTCTCTATAATTTGAAGGGTATAAATATTTAGAAATAACACATTAACATCGAGTTATACTAACATCGAGTTATACTCATTAAAATATGACCCTTATGAAATCGAACACTAAAACTTGATGGATTCAAAAACTCTTAGCTTGTATTACCTTAAGTGACTTATATGAACATGATTAACACATCATAAGCTATCTTATCGCTAGGATACTCATTGTAAGTCATGTACTCAAGTATGAATCACAGGATAGGAGATTTCATATGTAGGAAAAATGGTTCATCTCCTAGCTTAGAAACATGCGGGGTATTATAGCTTCTCTCAAATATCCAATGCACTTGCCAAATTCAAGCTACCATACTTAATTGTAGGCCGATCCTTCACACCCCTCTTCTATCTTTTCTTTTTGATTTCCAATTCCATCACTAGAAGTTTTTGTTGGGTCGAAAGATTCTTGCTGGGTATGATTTTATAGTCTTTATATAGTGCTCTATCACCCTTTCTAAGGAGCGAAAAGTCTATTTGAGTCTTAGCCACCGAACTATGAAAGATAATAAGGTGCTTTTTCTTCTTCGGAAAACTCAAATTCACTATCCATAATCCAAAGGCCCTAGTAAAATCCAAACGTGAAGTTACTCCATTCCTTCCCTAAAACCAAAACCTCCATACACATCATCATAGCCTCATGATATTATAATACCCCATATTTCCCTAGCTTAATTTTAAGTCTTAGTACATGAGTAATCCTATATAAAATTTTTGAAATACTCAGTATTTTCTAGTTTAGAGCTCACCAATGCATAGAAAATTCAGTCAACTTTCCAATGATATAAAATTAGCCCAAATTCAATACCTGATGAAGAGTTAGAGCCATTTTTGTAAGACAGTGTACCACTTGGAAATTCAGCGCGTCACGGAGCCAAGCCAAATGGCAATTGTCACTTTCCAGTGCTCCATCGCGATATTGGCGCGTTGTGCCATGGGCTCAGTTCACAATTGTTCTTTTCCAGTGTTCCAACGCAATTTTACCTCATCGCGCTGAGTCCAAAATTCAGAATCAAAGGGGCACCGCAATTCCACCGCCTCGCGCCTGGCCCCCAATTCCCAATTGTCATTTTCTAGTGACACGATACGATAGCTCTACGTCGTGCCAGGGCCCAAAATTTGATTTTTGAATAACGAATTATCCTTTATTCCCAGGGGTAGTTTGGTATTTTTCCACGTCCCTAATCAGTCTTAACACGAAATTAAACCCCTAAATAACCTATTGCCTCATTATTTCCTCACTTTCTCTCAAGAATAAAACATTCTCTCTCATAGAGGCAAAAATCCTAGTTCAAGAAAATTAAGAACAAGCCTCAGAATTTCTCTAAGAACCACTCATAGAGTCCACGAATCCATTTTTAAAACTACAAAATTGTTGAATTATGAACTTCTATGTTTGAATTAGATTGAATTCACGTTCATGATATTAGTTGGGTTTCAATCCATGATTTAAGTACAAGTTTATGAAATTGAATAACATGTGTGATGAATATGTGAATATCTTGATAAACCCTTGAATTTACAAAGTGATTAATGTATCCATGATGTTAATTTGGTTTTCAATCCATGATTATGATAAGATTCATGAAAATAGAATAGTATTTAGGGGGAATTATATGAATAGCATATTAAACCCATGAAATTGCAAGTTGGACATTGTAGTTTCCATGTTTATATATTATCTATGAATATATGCATTAGGCCGTGCTTCCCAAGTGATTGATAGAATGTTTATGTGAATTAAATGATGAAATCATGACATGCTAGTATATGTACAAGCTTATGCCCTACAAGTGTTTGATAAAATGCTTATGTGAATGAAATAGTGACATTAAACATGATAGCATGTATTCCCCATTCATGTACAATTTAATACATCACAAGTGTTTGATGAAATGTCTCTATGAATGAATTATGAACAAGTGAACATTGTTATGTTATTCAAGACTTTCCTAAGCTTTACTTTTCATGCTATCGAGTCCTGGGGGTATTTAATACCCGACAATTTAGCTATTTACCTAGAGCTAGTGTCAGTTACAGAATGGTATCAGTCATGTCACTATTAGTAGTACTCAGTTAGCTACATAACTCAGGAAAATTCAGTATCAGTCCAATTCAGTCAGTTAACACGATCAGTAGCAGTTCAATCAAACCCAATATAGTCTCATAATCAGTTCAGTGTCTATTTAGTTGGGAGTAGGATTCAGCATTGAGCGAACTCAGGGATGGGGGCATTCCTGTTAGTGTAGGGTTTGAACCTTAGTAGCAATCCCTAAGTTACAGAACTATGTAGCCAGCGGAGGTGTAGATGACTTCCTGCTAGATGAGGGTTGACACATCTCTTATAAGTTTTCCTTCTAGTTGAGGGTTGACAAAATGTCTTCCTACTAGTTAGGGTTAACTCACAGCCATTGTAGCACCCGTGGCACGATACTAATACCCTTTTATCTGGGGTCATAGGTTGGACCCCTAT
>NW_025849808.1:18888-22834 GCF_002878395.1 Capsicum annuum
CATAATCCGGTGTGCCAAGTCACCTTTGGAAAATTCTTTTCGAAACGGTTTGACTCTAAAAACTGATCCGCGAACAGAGATTCCGGCTAAGGAATTCTGTTAACCGAGGGGAAGGTGTTAGGCACTCCTCGATCCCGTGGTTCGACCACGGTCGCTTGGAGGAGCGTATCGGCTAATTTGACATTACAAATGTACAAACCACATAAACACACAAAATAAGCAAACAAACAAATCACACAAAATTCAAAACAAACCAAAATAATGTTCAGTCCAAATTATACAATACAAAATAAAAGAGGTGCTGAAATATAAAACCTATTCTATTATGAACTAATCCTAAACTAAAATCCAACCGACGTTCCGGGCCTTTATCACAAGCCTCCTTTGCGTACATGCTACTTCGGGACATTCCCCGGATAAATCAATACAAATACTTCGGGGCATTCCCCGGCCAAATGAGTACAATTTAAACTTTTTTGTGCAATAAAGTACAAAGTACCATTCACGCACATATTCAAACACTCCAACAAATCGTTATTCCTGAATTTGCCTACCCGGCCTACGTTTGCCTACCAAGTTCGACATATCACAATTCTATCATGTTCAACATTATCAATACAACAAAATTAATCAATATTCATTTTCCTCTATTTTTAATCCCCACCCTAAGTCATTCTCAACCACGTGATTAACCCATTTCAATACACAATCCACCAATCGAGAATAACAAAAATTCACCAATCATGCTTAGTACATCAGACACCCAAATGTCACCAACGGTTCACATCAACAAACAAACCACGGTATCGAATCACGCGCAATCACAATCACATAATAATTAAATGAAAGAGAAGAAAGAATTGGACCTTAAATTTGAAGCTTTCAAACTCAATGTTATTCGAATAAAGAGAGTCCGCACTAGGAAACCTTGAGCGGAACTTTAACACCAACAATCCAACTCGACAAATAATGACCCATTCACCATCACTTTTCATGCCATTACTGTTCACCGGCGCCCTTTTTTTTTTGTTGTTGTTGTTGTTCTTGTGAGGAAGATTAGTTTGTGATTTTTGTTATTGTGGAGAAGATAATGATCAAAGAATGAGCCCCCTTTTCCCTCTTAGAATTTTTCTTTTATAATGGGCATGGATTTGTTATGATGTGGGAATTTTGGTGGGTCCCCTATATATTCTTTCTTTGTGGATAAGAAAAAGGAGGGGGGATCACATGGGTAGTTAGGGTGGTGATGGTGATGTGTCATTTTTAATAGGGAGGGGTTGTTAGAATAAGATAAAATTAGTTAGGAATTGTTATTTTTGTCTTTTTGTGAAGGGGTTATCACACGGGTGAGGGCACACACTAAGACGAGGGTAAAATGGTAAGAATGCTTTCGGGGAGGGAAAAAATTATGTGTCTACATCATGCCCCTCTTTGCAGGTAAACACAAAGTATTTTCATACAAAGAAGTAGACAATGAGACAGAATTTTGACCCGACCATTATTCACAGGGAAGAAACAAAAGGAAGAAGGACGACCGAGTTGGAGAGTCGAGTGAGGTCCCGTCGAGGCTTCGGTCCATGGCTCTGTCATTACATCAAAAATAAAAATTACAAGTTAAAACATAAATGAAATTACAAAAATCATATCTATACAGTTTCTGTTGGACTCCTGACTTAAGTTTCATCACCCTATTCTTCAGGCGGGCTCCTGACTTGCAATTTCTTCAATTTGTTTCTTGCCTTTCAATTTCTACACCCTGTTCTCTAGGCAGGTTCCTGACTTGCTATTTCATCAACTTGTTGCTATGCTTTTCAATCTCTACACCCTGTTCTCCAGGAGGGTTCCTGACTTGCTATTTTTCAATCTATTTAACTTTTAATTTCTTCACCTTGTTGCTTGGTTTTCCATTTATTCTCCCTCTGCTTCGGGCAGGCTCCTTAAATCACATCAAAACTGGTAAGAAGATTATCCCAAACAAAAATTATTATAAAGAGAAACTTCGTTTTCCAGAAAAGTAAAGTTCCAAACACAAGAATTAAATTTTGCCCCGATTTACCATCAGAAGACTTGTGGGAAAGTCGCATCATACCTACTTGCCTGTTGTAATGATAAATCAATACTCTGACCAAGAAATGCATCTCTTAAGATTAAAATTGAATGACCAAGACTAGGAAGTGTGTCTCCTAAGAATTAAAGTGAGGAATTCTGACTAGAAAGTGCGTCTTCTAGAGATAGAAGTTTAAATTAAAAAGCATGCCACCTGACAAATGAAAACTAGCAAGGAAGTGTCTCCTAAGGATTAAGTGCAATAACTCGACTAGAAAGTGCATTTTCTAGAAATCAAGGGGACTGACTCAACTAGAAAGTACATCTACAGAGAATCAAAACTTAAGTTAGGAAGTGCAATACCCAAAAAGCAAAGTTTGAATTACCCAATCAAGGAAGTGCATCTCCTTACCAATGTTGCTTGAATTATCAAAACAAGGAAGTGGATCTCCTTACCAATGCCACTTGAATTACCAAAAGAAGAAAGTGCATCTTTTTACCAGTGCCGCTTGAATTACCCAAACAAGGAAGTGCGTCTCCTCGTAAATGTCACTTGAATTTCCCAAACAAGGAAGTGTGTCTCCTTACAAATGGTTCTTGAACTACCCATATTGAGAAGAAAAGAAACAAAGAGAAGCAGTCCAAGAGTAAAAATTGAGTTTGGCCAAGAAGTGTTTAGAAAAATCTATTGCTCTCGATGAAATTGAGTAAACAGATGATTAGCAGGTTGCAACAAATGCCACAACTGATGGAAAAGCAAACTGATATATACATCTATTGCAACAGATTGTCCATATGTTGTAAGTTATCTGACAGGTGAAATATATTTTGCAACAGATTACAAAAAGATAAAATGTTGTATTTAGATCTGTTCTTTTAAATTTATATATTAATAAAGCCACCAGGTTTATTTAAGTAACACCACACACAACACATAAATCTCGGATAGTTTGCGTCAGATGTGGAGTTTGTTGCATTAGATATGGAGTCTGATGTAACAAATATGGAGTCTATTGGAATACATAGCAGCCTTGCTAGTGGTTTGATTTGTTCCATCAGTTGCTCCATCTATTGCAACATCAAAAACAACATAAACTACAAATAAAAAATAAAAAACATCAACAATAAAGAAAACAACATCATTTGTTCCAACAACATCATCAACTACAAAGAAGCATACATCCTATGTTCCAACACCATCAACAATAAGGGACGGACCCACATGGCGTCCTCGGGTGCGCGAGCACAGACTGAACTCGTATCGAACTTTATATATATATGTGGAAATAAAGAAAAAAATGTATATAATCTAATCAGTGAGCACCCATAGTAAGAGTTGTTTGATTAGCATAGTTGTTGTTTATGGGTGCTTAAGGCTATTTATTTCTTTTGATCTTGAGTTCAATTCCCACTCAACACATATTTTTTTAATTTTTGTAACCAACTCTTCTCTTCTTATTCACTTTAAACTTTTTATTTTTTTTCTCCTTACTCTTTTTGTTGATTGTTCGGACTCCACTATTTTTAAGCTAAGAAACACCCACCGTCTAAACAACACCACACCACAAGTTCCAATAATGCCAAACCCAACAACAACAACACACCACAAGTTCTAACAATTCCAGCCCCACCAATAACATCAATAACAGTATCAACAACAAAGAAACAAATAAAATACATAAAAAAAGATGATATTGCCAACAAGGCTTTTAAACTTCTCCCAACAGATGACTTTTTTTCGCATCTTATAATAAAAATTCTCGGTATATTTATTCAACAATTAAAAGTTTCTTCAAATTTTTTAAATAAATATGATATGGGAAAATGGTAATTAAATAAACAAAAAGATGTAAATAAAGTTGCAAGAAGAAGACAAGAATGAAAGAGCAATAGTGAATCA
>NW_025849808.1:22934-27623 GCF_002878395.1 Capsicum annuum
ATTTTCCCATATCATATTTATTTAAAAAATTTGAAGGAACTTTTAATTGTTGAATAAATATGATATGGGAAAATGGTAATTAAATAAACAAAAAGATGTAAATAAAGTTGCAAGAAGAAGACAAGAATGAAAGAGCAATAGTGAATCATATCATACAATGTCAAAAGGGGGTCAAAACAATAATTTCAGTCTAGGAATATAAGATATGGATATCGATCGGTTTAGATCCGAACGAAAATTTTTGAGAAAGAGGAGAGAAAAAAAAGGTTGTGATAACTCTAAAGAGGATAGAAAGAAAAAAAGATGAGAGATTTAGGACTGAAGGAGAGGAGGGACAAGATGAGATAATTCTAATTTCTAGATGTACTACCCTTAATATTAAATTACTAAACAAAGTGTATTTATTCAAATTTATATTTACAAAGCCTAATTAATAAGGCTAATTTGGTAGTAAAATAAATCCCTAATTAATATTTTCTTGATGGCAGTGCCAAGTTAATATGAAAAGGAAGAAGTATTAGGGGTTTCAATATTCATTAATTAATATTCACTAATAATTTGAGGGGCACAAGGAAGAAAATGGGTGACATTGAAACAACAGGACAAGACTACTCAATGAGATTTTTGAGTTATCTAAGAAATATTTTTTACCGCCTTTAGTACTAATACTACTTTATCTACTCGGACAACAGCTTGGTTTAAATAAAAGCAAATAAAAAGATTTTCAAATAGATATGGCGTCTGTTGCAACAGATTTATATATCTTTTGAGAAATCCCAATAGTTCAGTCATCTGTGATAACAGATGGAAATGTCATTTGATAACTAAATTAGAAACGTCATCTATTACATCAGATATCAATATCTGTTGAAAATTTCCAACACCTCAGTCATCCGTCTTAACAGATGCAAATGTCTATTTGATAATTAAATAAGAAATGTCATCTGTTGCAACAAATATTGTTATCTGTTTGAAATTTTCCAACAGCTCAATTGTTTGTTGCAATGGATTTCATTGTAATTGATTTAGGATGAACTAGGGATGAAAGAATGAGCTCCTTATTAACTTAATGTTAAGATTAATAATAGTACCTACATCGATCTAGGTGGAACGAGGGATGAATAAATGAGCTCACAGGGTCAATTACAAATCTAATTGAGTTGTTGCATTTGCATGGTGTTAGTATTGCGTTCATCCCGACCCAAGTCATCAATCGATCACTCTGAGTTGAAATGTGTTCTCATTAACTTAATGTTAAGATTAATAGTAGTACCTACATTGATCTAGGTGGAATTAGGGATGGATGAATGAGCACACAGGGTCAACTATAACTTCAATTGTGTTTTTTGGTAATTGCATGATGATATAGTACTGCATTCCTCCCGACAAGAGTCATCGATCGATCACTCTGAGACGAATCGATTCTTACTACCTTATATGTTTAACTAATACCTTAATTGAATAATCTGGGACTAGGGGTGAGTTCTCATAGGGTCAACTACAACTTCAATTGCATCTTTTGGCAAATGTATGATGAGACGAGACTGCGTTCCTCCCGACAAGAGTCGTCGATAGATCACTCTAAGCCGAATCAATTCTTACTATCTCATATGTCCAAATAATACCTTAATTCATTAATTTAGGACTAGGGGTGAGTTCTCATAATGTCAACTATAATAGGTGACAACGCCTATTTGATAATTTACAACAGATTGGTAATCTATTGCAACATATGACTCAATCCATTTGATAATTTACAATAGATGGGTAATCTGTTACAACAGATG
Source organism: Capsicum annuum (assembly GCF_002878395.1). Lineage (NCBI taxonomy): Eukaryota > Viridiplantae > Streptophyta > Magnoliopsida > Solanales > Solanaceae > Capsicum > Capsicum annuum. The sequence goes on from NW_025849808.1 coordinate 24,722, forward strand.
ACTTAATCTATCTGATAGTTTACAACAGATGTGTAATATGTTGCAACAGATTATATAATCTGTTTGATTTAATCCAACAAAAAAGACATTTATTGCAACAGGTTGAGCATTTGTTTATATATAATTCAATGAGTTCATATGTTAGACTAATAAGTTAATTGAATGTGAGTTCTCATAGGATCAACTACAACTTCAATTGAGTCTTTTGTCAATTGCATGATGAAACGGTACTGCATTTCTCCCAACCAGAGTCGGCGATCGATCACTCTGAGCCAAACCGATTCTTACTACCTCATATATTAAACTAATGCCTTAATTGATTAATCTAGGACTAGGGTACTAATACCTTGATTGTGTAATCTGGGACTAGGGGTGATTTCTCATAGGGTAAACTATCGATTAATCTAGGACTAGGGATGAGTTCTCATAGGGTCATCCACAACAGATGGCAACGCCTATTTGATAATTTACAACATATGGGTAATCTGTTGCGACATATGACAATCTATTTAACAGTTTACAATAGATGGATAATCTATCACAATAGATGACTTAATCTGTTTGATAATTTACATTAGATTCATAATCTTTTGTTACCTAATCTGATTGATAATTTACAACAGATGAGAAATCTAACGTAACATGTTGAACATTTGTTTTTTACAATTTCAATTGAGTTCATAAGTTAGACTCCTAAATTGATTAATCTAGGATCAGGGGTCAGTTTTCACATGGTCACCTCCTAGAGTACTCGGTCAACTACAACTTTAATTGTTTTTATATGATTTTAAAAATTACGCATATATTTTATGATTTTAAAAATAATTAAGATCATTTCAGACCAAATTAATATTTTCAAAACTACTTGTCATTCTTTTCCAAAATATAAATCAACCCATATAAAACGCTTCATTATTTCAAATCTCGAGGTCTAGCTCTTTCTCTCTCATTCTCACTCAACAATATAGTACAAACAACAACTACTCAACAAATTTGCTCAGCCCTCCATAACAGATTGCTTTTCCTCTCATTTCCGACCACACAGGTGTTATTTTTTACATCATTCTTGCTTGTATCAGTTCTTTTCTTTGTCTTCATAGGCAACAGAGTTTGAGAAGAGCTCTATATTTGTTTTTATCTAAAAAAAATAAGGGCATTTTAGTTAATGATAAAAAATAAAACTTTTAGTTGTATTATCTTCGAGAATGGTTTTACAATTTTGAGTTTTGATGCTAAAATCGTAGAAAGAACTCGAGAAATCCCTAGTTTCTATCGCAGTGTTCCGTTGACTATTATGGTATAGTTGAATGGTGTTGTTGTTGGTGGTAGTGGTGTTTGTGGTCGTCGTGGTGGCACCGTGGTGGCATTGGTTGGTGGTATTTGTGGTGGTGTCGGTATTCATGGTGTTTGTTTGTTTGTTGGCATTGGTTGGTGGTGTTTGTGGTGGTGGCTATTGGTGTGTCGGTATTCGTAGTGTTTGTAATGTATTTTTTAAAATCTATGCATACATAAACTGTAATGTAATTTTTGTTTTTCTTTGTCTATAGGTAAAACATGTCTCCAAAAGAAAAGAAAGTGAAAGTGGATCAACATCTGACCACTAAAAAAAAAGGCTACAGTACAGAGGGATTCGGAGAAACTTCCTGAACAATCTCAGTCAGGAAAAAGTGAAGATGAGGAGAGATGTGAAAACAACATTGAGGGAGGTGGACAAGGGTCCGTAGATGGTGATGAAGAAAATGAAAGTGAGAAAGAGGAGGAATTGGAGAGTCAGAAAGAGAAAGAGGACCACATTATATAGCTTTCCTTGGGCTTTCATGGTAAAATTAATCACTAATTTTACTCATCCATTAATTTATATTGGATATAGTTATTATGATTTTTTTTTGCTTGCTTCCTGTTTATACTTTTTAGGCTTGGGCATTTAAAGCCATTCCTCCCCTCCGAAAGCAATTAATGGATTACCCGGATGAGGTTTCTCATCCAATGACGTTTAGGTGGTTGGCTACAAAGAGCAACACCAATATTAAGGAGGCTGATCTCTTTAACTCTCCAGATGATGCAGTACGTCTTCTTCAAGTAAAATAATTCTACTCAAAGATAAGAAATATATTGAACAAATGTTATATCTGGTGCATGAGATGTTATATCTGATGTACCAGATGGGACATCTGTGGCGACGGGGTGTATCTTGTATCAGATTACTGTGGCTTTGGTCCTCCGAACCCGAATCCTAAAAGATTAACCATCTACTACAAATTATGCAACAAATGTTTAATCTGATAACATATCATTCATTTGTTGCGACGTACAGATCATCTGTTGCATAGCAGATTACCCGTCTTGTGCAGCTGTTACAACAGAAGATTGATATTTTGCATCAGATTATCCATATGTTGCTCTGTTTCTCTAAACCAGACTCAAATGGATTTTAACCATATACTGCAAACTATGCAACAGATGGGTTCTTTTTAAATGTAGCCCAACTGTGAAAATTATTATATTATATGATTTAAATGCATCTGTCTTTTTTTTATATAGGGTGTGCATCCATAGATCGTGTCTACTGAGGAGGAGTCGGTGATGACTTCTTATATTATTCTTGGTCATGTTGATACTATTGCAGACCCAACGGTGGAATTAATAAAGAAGGAATTGGCTGGAGCAACAGCCATAAGAAGAGCAGTTAGGCAAGGTCAACCTAATGTTGAGGCTCTTCATGACCAACCTTTTACTAAGGAAGATCTGGGTGCTTCTTCTGGTGGAGTTATTGGTGTTGGTGGCAAGCATACTGATGCTGTTACCAAAGAATAAATATGTTTGAAAACACCCCTTTTTGCCCTTACACAGGTCTCTCTCACCCCTCTTCACCCTCATGTTCTCATCGCGAATACAATGAGTA
>NW_025849809.1:0-2301 GCF_002878395.1 Capsicum annuum
AATTATTTCCAAAATTCTTGCTAATAGGCTTAATCCCCTGTTGGGGATTAAGCCTATTAGCAAGAATTTTGGAAATAATTTTACAAGTGAAATTACTCAAACTAATAGGTCTAAGTTCAGAAAAATTAGATGGCGAATCTATTTTAGGAATAAGAATCAGGCAAGTATGTAAACAAAACTTAGACAAGTTCTTCCCCCTAAAGAAATCCTGAACATAGTTCTTAATATCGTATTGAATAATATCCCAACAACTATGAAAAAACATACCAGAATATCCATCAGGCCCTGCAACACTTGCCGCACTCATATTGAGTTCATCGGAAGTTGTACGGTTTGTTGTTGCTGAGAATTAAGATAAGAACACAAAAGACATAGTTTCGGTCGTCAGGTAACAAGATTCTTAATCCTTCATTTCATTTAAACAAAGCTGTTACTTTGCTCTTCTTCTTCATTATTTTAATGTATTATTACTATTTATTTTTTTTGTAGTGGGTTTTTGATATACTGACGAGAGTGTTAATGAAAATTAGATTTTGGTAGAACAATTTGTTAAGTACTTTGAGAGGTATGGAGAGATAATAGACTTGGTGATTATGAAAAATAGGCATACAGGTAGACCCAGGGGTTCTGCGTTCATCACTTCTACAGATCCAACCGTTGTAGACACTGTTATAGCCAAAAACCATATTATCAATGACAAACTTGTAGACACTGTTATAGCCCAAAACCATATTATCAATGACAAACAAGTGAGTAGTTTAGCTTCTGCTTTTATGTACCTCCTCCATTCATGTTCAATTGATGTTGAATTGGAGTTGTGAGATATTATAAAACTATGCTCAACTTTGTTGACTACTTGTAATATAAATACACACTTTAGTTAGTCATGCTTTAGGTAGAGGGTCTATGGGAAGCAACCTCTCTATCTCTAAGCAGGGGTAATGTATGTATATGGGATTACACTGGGTATATTGTTGTTGTAGTTTAGTAAGTTATGTTCTAAGCCGAGTGACTGTTGAAAGCAACCTCTTTATCTCTATCTCTTTCTCATCTGATACTGAATGACATGATGAAGGTTTGGCTGGACTATCATACACTCGTATGTAGCCTTCTTGTGGTAGATTTTTAGCATCTTGATTTGTGTGTATCATTTATAGGTGAAAGGTTATTTAAATGAAATGGCCATCTGCCTAGAAGATGAAGATGAAAGAATTTCAAATCTTGCCAAACTTTTCTTTAATGAGTTGTCAAAGAAAGGTAGCATATCTACCAAACTTTTCTTTCATCAGTTGGAAATAAAGAAGTCAATCTATCTTATCTCTATCTAATCTTTCTACTATTGAGCTTCTTTCATCTGCTGTTGCATGTTTTTGACTGTCCACACACATCAAATAATACTGTTTTTTTCTCTTTGAACTTAATGTTTACAGGGAGCAATCCAATTTGTAACCTACTTCCAGATATTCTTGGCAAGTTATCTAGCCAGAACTTGAAGGAAGAATCATTCTGAACATTATGCTATTTTTACTTGCTTCAATTAAGAAGATGCCATGAATTTGACTTGCTTCTTTGGGCTCTACTATAGAGAATTGATTGGAATGTTTGTATTTTTAGGACAAGCAAATGGAAGCTCTTGTCGAGAAGCTTTGCAAAAGATTTTGTGGAGTTACTGGTATGGAATTTGAAAATTGTTTTGATTTATTTCCTAGAAGAATTTGTGTAATATGATCAACTATTTAGAAGAAGCTAAGACAGAAAATATATTGGGTACTTTTAGTTTGCAACGATATCTGTTCCCTAAGTTTACACTATGCTAAGCTTCAAAAGCTATTCTGTCCTTGGGTTTCGTCTGTTTACATATACTTTCTTGAAACTAAATGTGAAAATATGTATGTCTCTTTATTTTTGCCCCTAAATTTGACATTGAGTTTTACCACAACTTTCTGTGAGGTTTCACGGTTTTGTGGATAAATCACGATACCAGCTTGCTCCACTTGCTATTGCTAGCGTTGTGCAGTTTACTGTCAGATTTTATAGTTCTTTCTCTAGTTAATCCTGCGTGATCTACATTTCAAAGATGTGGTGGTTGTCAACTTTGAGTTATGGTTCTGCGCGTTTCAAAGTTTCTGATATACTTATTTCAGATTGTTTTAGAAGTTGCCGGTCTTTCAGTACTATTTGGTACCACAGCTTTGTGGATGTTTCATCTGATATTTGCTTTCATACTCAGCTTTCTATGCTATTATGGAAGGCGTGTTTACAGTATTTCTAGGAGTACCTTTGCAAAAATTTAAAAGAAAA
>NW_025849810.1:0-1403 GCF_002878395.1 Capsicum annuum
CCATATGATGGGGGTTTTTAGAATTTGGTACACTTAAGATGTAGATACTGATAAGAAGGCTCTCAAGTCATTTGGCAAGAGAGCTGGAAATATATAAAGAGGCTAGAAGCAAAATGGATTTAGAAAACTTACAAAGTCAATGTACAAACATGGTGCAGATTGTTGTATCTGCTGCATTTCTGATCATCTATGATGGGAAGGGGCGGGCAACAATGCATTATTTAGTTCTCTTGAATGTTCTGTAACTTCATTTTCTTGATCATGTAACAGATTCTGAAGTCACTGATCAATCAACGGAAGCGGAAACAGAATGTTCCGCTTCAGAACCAGCATGTGCTGAGTCAGAATCAAATTCTCATGCTTCCAGTGAGTTAACTGATTCAGCAATTGATGAAAGTGAAATTCAATCCTCTATAAGTCACACCAGAGGTTCCTTAGCAGCTTTTTTCTCTAACGGGGTCAACAGGCACTAACACTTTTTCATTTGGAGGTGCCACTAGATCCAAAGCTAAGAACAGCAGTAAAAGCGATCAAAACCTTGGCACTTCCAATTCCATTCAAAGTCAAAATGTAATATATCTTTCGGGAGAATGCTTGGAATGTGCTTTTCTAACCTAAGTCTATTCGAAACTTTTGTCTCAACTTCTTAGATTTTATCACGCTGCTGCTGCTGCTCAAGCTAGTGCTTCTGTCATTCATATTTTTGTTGGTCGCCTGAGGGTAAAATCTTTTGTCTTATAAGAACTTTTGTTGTTTGGATTTCTTTAATTCTTTAGACATAACATTTATCATTATTTTTAGGATTGGTTTCGCAATCACACTGATGACTCTGAAGTTGAAAGTGCTCTTAAACGAGGAGAAGACCCCGGGTTAGCTCTATTTTGTTTTCCACTTTGCTTCTGGAGTTGAAAGTTCTAGATCTTACATTTGAAGATTTGTTGAGACCATGTGTATTCTCTTCCTGTTGCATAAAGGTTATAGTTTTATTTGTGAGACCAACCTGCTAATCTATATGGCCACCGATTAAAGCGTAATCTATACGTAAAACTTAACGGCCACCGTTATGTAAACAACCTTATATTAGTAAAAAACCTTATAACCTTAACGACCACCGTTTAACCTTATAACCTTATATTATTAAACAACCTTATAACCTTAACGGCCACCGTTTAACCTTATAACTAGCGTTAAGTAAACAACCTTATATTAGTAAACAACCTTATAACCTTAACAGCCACCTTTTAACCTTATAACCTTATATTAGTAAACATCCTTATAACCTTAACGGCTACTGTTTAACCTTATAACCTTATATTAGTAAACAACCTTATAACCTTAACGACCACCGTTTAACCTAATAACCTTATAACCTCAACGGCCACCGTTTAACCTTATAACCTTAT
>NW_025849810.1:1503-1999 GCF_002878395.1 Capsicum annuum
TAACCTTATAACCACCGTTAAGTAAACAACCTTATAACCTTAACGGTCACCGCTTAACCTTATAACCTTATATTAGTAAACAACCTTATAACCTTAACGACCACCGTTTAACCTTATAACCTTATATTAGTAAATAACCTTATAACCTTAACGGCCACCGTTTAACCTTATAACCTTATATTAGTAAACAACCTTATAACCTTAACAGCTACCGCTTTACCTTATAACCTTATAACCTTAACGGCCACCGTTTAACCTTATAACCACCATTAAGTAAACAACCTTATATTACTAAACAATCTTATAACCTTAACGGCACCATTTAACTTTATAACCATCGTTAACAACCTTTTATTAGTAAACAACCTTATAACCTTATGACCTTAACGACAACCGTTTAACCTTATAACCTTATATTAATAAAACTTAGACAAGTTCTTCCCCCTAATGAAATCCTGAACATAGTATTTAATATCGTTTTCAATAATATCCTAGC
>NW_025849811.1:0-812 GCF_002878395.1 Capsicum annuum
TACTATCCATCCAATGACAAGTAACGGTTAAATAATCATTTTTATTTACAGCACGGCCAAGATCAGAAGTTAGGGACAATCTACATTGAATATTTTTTAACAATGTTGATAAATAAAAACAATATTGTGAATGGAGTCTAAAAATATCAGACCGACAAGTAGTTCTAGGAATACCGTTAAACATAGGATTATAAATTGCTTGTATATAACGAATAAAGGCATCAGAAGAAGGAAAATTAAAAGGCAAACAACCCACAGCTATCATTTTAGCTATTTCTTCCCGGTCCCTCAATTTATTATACTTCTTCGCTACGTGAACGGTTGCTGGGTCCATTCTAGTTTGCGTTGACCCACCAACATCCCCACCACCTTTTGCAATATTTAACTCTCTTTTGTGATCTTCAGCTACATGTCTCATTAACGTACTTGTACCCCCTTGCTTGCCTCCACTTCTATGCTTATATATTTGTTGACAAATATTACATTGCACCTCAATATTTGATATACGTTCAAAAAATTGTCATGCAATACTAGTTTTTTTACGAGGTTTTGGGGCACTGGGAGGACGGAAAGGGAGATTAACTGATTCAGATCTAATGTTAGCATCTCCTACTGCGGGTGTCTCAGCAATATTTTCATTATCTTCGTCTAAATTAACCGCATCTACTTCATTTTCTTCTTCTATACCTTAATTTTCCTGAGCTTCTACATAAGCGGTACCAGAGGCGAAGGCACACGGGTATATCTACTACTTGAACTACCTCTACCGCTAGTAATTCGCTTTTTACTACCACTACCGCTTTCGGGACAAA
>NW_025849811.1:912-1670 GCF_002878395.1 Capsicum annuum
GGAACGACAATACCAAATTTTGAAAGTATCCGAAGATTGCGACTTTAGAAACTTCCGCTCGTACTTTGTAAACGAAAAATTAAAAAATTAAAGTGAACACTTTAAGAAATTAAATATATTGAATTTTTGAGAATTGAGAATTGAGATTTGAGAGAGTGAAAAATTGTGTGAAAAATGATTTGAAGTTGTAGGGTATTTATAGATTTTATTTTGGGATTAAAAAATATTTTTTAAAGTTTTTTTTTTTAATAAATGGGCCCAAACTAGCCGTTTGGACCCAAAACGGCTATATAACCGTTGGGCCAACTGCTAGTTTGGCCCAAAAGCCAAAATATCTTTTTTTTTTTTTTTTTAATTTATTCGGGTTGGGCCGGGTCGGTTAACCGGTGAGCCTGGACCGGGCTTACCAGACCTGGTCAAACCGGGCCGGGTTAGGTACGAGGACCGGGTTGGGTCGGATCGGCCCGGCCCCACTTGACACCCTAGCCTAAACCATCGCAATCTTATTTCCGTCATCTTGTCCATCACAAAAACTGCTCCCACCTTGCAACATAAAAGGAAATTTGTCACGTAAAATTGGAGAAGGGAGTAATATATAAACCACACATCTCGAATCTTACATTACAATATATAAAGTACTATACAAAAGGTGAATGTAGTTCACATATTCTAAATTATATCAATAAAAATTAGCCATTGACAAAATTTTGTATATAAATAGCAAAACTTTTGTATATAAATAGCAAAATACATCATCT
>NW_025849812.1:0-1001 GCF_002878395.1 Capsicum annuum
ATGGTGTGTTGAGATTGCAGGGTAGATTGTGTGTCCCGAATGTTAATGATCTGAGACAGAGGATTATGGCTAAAATGCACGGGGCGCGATATTCTATTCATCCTGGTGCCACCAAGATGTACCGAGACTTGCGGGAAATCTAATAGTGGAGTGGCATGAAGAAATATATAGCAGCGTTTGTAGATAAATGTACAACATGCCAACAGGTTAAGGTTGAACACCAAAGACCTGGTAGTATGATGCAAGAGTTTAGTATTCTCACCTAGAAGTGGGAAGAGATAAATATGGACTTCGTGATTGGTTTACCTCCTTCCCGATGCCATCATGATTCCATTTGGGTTGTGGTTGATAGGTTGACTAAGTCTGCTTATTTCTTGCCTGTTCATACTTCATATACTGTTGAGGATTACGCTAGATTATATATCCGAGAGGTAGTCAGACTGCATGGAGTTCCCTTGTCTATCATTTCGGATAGGGGTACTCAGTTCACTTCGCAATTTTGGAAAGCTTTTCAGAAGGGTCTTGGTACCCAAGTGCTTTTGAGTTCTGCTTTTCATCCACAGACCGATGGTCAGGCTGAGCGGACCATCCAGACCTTAGAGGATATGTTGAGAGCTTGTGTACTTGACTTTAAGGGAAGTTGGGATGATCACTTACTGTTGATAGAGTTTGCTTACAATAACAGTTTCCACTCTAGTATTGGCATGGCTCCGTTTGAAGCCTTATATGGGAGGAAGTATAGATCACCCATAGGTTGGTTCGAGGTGGGTGAAACAGCTATGAGTGGTCCTGACTCGGTATTTGAGGCTATGGAAAAAGTTAAGTTGATTAGGGAAAGGTTGAAAACTGCGCAGAGTCATCAGAAGTCATATGCGGATGTTAGAAGGAGAGACCTTAAGTTTGAAGTTGATGACTTAGTGTATCTAAAAATTTCACACATGATGGGGGTGAAGAGATTCGAAAAGAAGGGGAAGCTTAGTCCCCGTTATGTTGGTCCTTAC
>NW_025849813.1:0-940 GCF_002878395.1 Capsicum annuum
CACAAAAACGCACAAAAGTGAAAATAACACAAACAATAACCACAAACAATGCTTATACACTCGTAATGCCAAACAAAGCTGATACGACTCCAAAAATAGCTCGAATTTTGAAAACTTGTCATTCATCCCCAGCAGAGTCGCCAGAAGCTGTCACACCCCCTTTTTACGTACTCTAAAAAGATATGGTTATTTTAGTTTAAAGTCCAAAATGGTTTTATTAATTAAGTAACAAGAAATAAAAATTTATTTCGGAAAAAGGATTATTTACATTTTTTATTCAAAGTCGTCACTTGGCATAATCTGGTGTGCCAAGTCACCTTTAGAAAATTCTTTTCGAAAACATTTGACTCTTAAACTGGTTTTGCGAACAGAGACTCCGGCTAAGGAATTCCGTTGACCGAGGGGAAGGTGTTAGGCACCCCTCGATCCCGTGGTTCAACCACGGTCGCTTGGTAGAGTGTATCAACTATTTTGGCATTACGAAATGTATAAACCATACCAAAGCATGCAAAATAATCAAACAAAACAAAAAAATCCGAAATGTAAAGTCCAGTCGAATTATTACAACCCGAAATAAAAAGAGACTGAAAGTAAACCTACGCTAATCCTAAACTGATGCTCTAACCGACGCCTCGGGCCTTCACCACGAACATCCTCCAGGTACATGACACCTCGGGACATTCCCCGGTGAATAAATATATACAAATACTTCGGGGCATTCCCCGGCCAAATTATACAATTGAATTAAATGAGATAAACTAGAAAGAAACATTCACACGCACAATCCAACATTCAACCAAAACGTCAATCTTAAATTCTTGCCTACCCGAACCTATATTGCCTATCCATTTCAACATGGCATAAATCTATCACATTTCACTTGTACCGAATGAAGCAAAAAAAAGACAACAAACCAACATTAATCTACGTTCAACTTTTA
>NW_025849813.1:1040-1193 GCF_002878395.1 Capsicum annuum
AACCACGGTCGCTTGGTAGAGTGTATCAACTATTTTGGCATTACGAAATGTATAAACCATACCAAAGCACGCAAAATAATCAAACAAAAAAAAACAATCCGAAATGTAAAGTCCAGTCGAATTATTACAACCCGAAATAAAAAGAGACTGAAA
>NW_025849814.1:0-1760 GCF_002878395.1 Capsicum annuum
TCTACAATGACTCGAAGAGAGGGAATTTCAACTTCTGCAGGGATGACTGCTTCTATCCCATACACCAATAAATATGGAGTTGCCCCTGTTGAAGTGCGAACAGTGGTGCGATAACCTAGCAATACAAATGACAACTTTTCATGCCACTGTCTAAACCCTTGTACCATTTTTCGCAGTATCTTTTTTATATTTTTATTGGCGGCTTCTACAGCACCATTGGCCTTTGGGCGATATGGAGTAGAATTTCGATGTGCGATCTTAAACTGTTGACATACTTCTTACATCAAATGACTATTGAGATTGACAACATTGTCTGTAATGATCATCTTAGGAATTCCAAATCTGCAAATGATATTGGCATGAACAAAATCTACCACAGCCTTCTTTGTCACTGACTTGAAAGTTACTGCTTCTACCCACTTTGTGAAGTAGTCAATGGCTACCAAAATGAACCTATGTCCATTTGATGCCTTAGGCTCAATCGGTCCAATCACATCCATTCCCCAAGCCATGAACGGCCATGGAGCGGCCATTGCATGAAACTTAACAAGAGGAGAATGTATCAGATCACCATGCACCTGACATTGATGACACATCCGAACAAATCGAATAGAATCCTTTTCCATAGTAATCCAGTAATAACCTGCTCGAAGAATCTTCTTTGACAAGACATGACCGTTCATATGCGACCCGCATACTCCAGAGTGTATTTCAACCATGATTGTCGAGGCTTCTCTTGTATCTACACACCTTAAAAGTCCTAGATCTGGGGTCCTCTTATACAAGATTCCCCCACTTAAGAAAAATCCATTAGCCAAACGCCTAATAGTCCTCTTTTGATCTTTGGTGGCATATGCTGGGTATTATCCTGACTGAATGTACCGCTTGATATCCAAGAACCAAGGTTCTCCATTGAGCTCTTCTTCAACCGCATTACAGTAAGCATGCTGATCACGACTCTGTATATGCACTGGATCGATGTAGGCTTTATCAGGATGTTTGAGCATTGAAGACAGAGTGGCTAAAGCATCAGCAATTTCATTACGAATCTTTGGAATATGCCTAAATTTTACAAACACAAACCGTTGACATAGCTCCTGGAAGCATTGTCGATACGCGATGAGCTTTAAATCTCGCATCTCCCAATCGCCTTGAATTTGATGAACGAACAAATTCGAATATCCCAACACCAATAATTCTTGGACTCCCATATCAACAACTAACCTCAAACCAAGAATGCAGGCTTCATACTCTGTCATATTGTTAGTACAGTAAAATCAAAGTTGTGCTGTTATCGGGAAATGTTGTCCCGATTCAGAGATAAGAACCGCACCTATTCTGACTCCTTTCATATTGACAGCTCCATAAAAAAATAACCTCCAACCAGGATCAGCATCTATAACGACTTCATCGACATATGACACTTCTTTTTCAGGGAAATATGTCTTTAATGGCTCGTACTCTTCATCGATGGGATTCACAGCAAGATGATCTGCCAAGGCTTGGGATTTCATGGCGGTTCGAGTCACATATACAATGTCGAACTTGGTAAGCAATATTTACCACTTTGCCAATCGACCCGTTGGCATAGGCTTCTGAAAGATATACTTCAAAGGATCCATGCGGGAAATGAGATAAGTAGTATAGGATGATAGATAATGCTTCAACTTCTGTGCTACCCAAGTTAGGGCACAACACGTCCTTTCAAGAAGAGTATACCTGGCCTCATATGCGGTGAACTTCTTAGCAAGAAGTTCACC
>NW_025849814.1:1860-3464 GCF_002878395.1 Capsicum annuum
AACACGTCCTTTCAAGAAGAGTATACCTGGCCTCATATGCGGTGAACTTCTTGCTAAGATAATAAATAGCCTGCTCCTTTTTGCCTGTGACATCATGTTGACCCAGGATACAACCGAAAGAATTGTCCATGACTGATAAATATAAGATCAAAGGCCTACCAGGATCTGGGGGTACCAGCACCGGCGTATTTGACAAATATCTTTTGATTCGATCGAACGCTTCCTGACATTCTTCAGTCCATTTTACCGCAACACTCTTTTTCAGCAACTTGAATATGGGCTCACAAGTGGTTGTGAGTTGAGCAATAAACCTGCTAATGTAGTTCAGTATACCAAGCAAACTCATCACCCCCGTTCTATTCTTGGGCAGAGGCAAATCCTGAATGGCTTTGATTTTTGAGGGATCCAATTTAATTCCCCGACGACTGACTACAAACCCCAACAGCTTTCCCAATGGAACTCTAAATACACATTTTGCCGGGTTAAGTTTGAGATTATACCTACGAATCCTTTCAAAGAACTTTCTTAAATCTTTAACATGATCGGCCTGACTTTTTGACTTAACAATCACATCATCCACGTAGACCTCAATCTCCTTATGCATCATATCATGAAACATAGTGGCCATGGATCTCATGTACGTTGCTCCAGCATTCTTCAAACTGAACGACATTACTCGATAACAATAAGTTCCCTATAGTGTGATAAAAGATGTCTTCTCTGCGTCTTCATCATCCATAATGATCTGGTGATATCCGGCATAGCAATCCACAAAAAAGGCAACCTCATGTTTAGCACAGTTGTCTAACAAAATGTGGATGTTGGGTAGTGGAAAATCATCTTTTAGACTTGCTCTATTCAAATCACGGTAATCAACACACACTCGAATTTTGCCATCTTTCTTTGGTACGGGAACAACATTGGATAACCACATGGGATAGCGAGCTACTCGAATTACTTTGGCTTCAAGTTGTTTCATGATTTCCTCTTTAATTTTAATACTTACATCTGTTTTAAACTTCCTCAACTTCTGTTTGACAAGAGGGAACGCGGGATCAGTTGACAATTTGTGAGCCGCTAATTCAGTGCTTAAACCAGACATATCATCATAAGACCATGCAAAAACATCCTTATAATCAATTAATGCTTCAATCATTCCATCTTTTAGCTGTGGCAAAACATGTACACTGATTTTAGTTTCCCTAACATCTTCTTGATCCCCTAGATTTATTGGCTCAGTCTCATTCAAATTAGGATTCAGTTTGTCTTCGAACTGTTCCAACTCTTTGCTTATTTCTTCTAGTGCTTCTTATTTATCATATTCCCCATCCTACTTCATTACATCTTGATTAGTTTGGATTTTAAGGTCAGGCTGAAAATTCCGCATGCATGTCATTTCATTAGAATCAGCATAAAGAGAACTGTGTAAAAAAGAAAACAAAATATATTAGACACGAAACAAAAGGGACATTGCATTTCATTAAATAAAAAGATAGAAGGGTTTAAACATAGATGCCAACATAAAATAAGCAAACTAAAATCCGAATTACAACCCTAAAATAACTCGGATAAATAGAAAGAAAAACAAAATAAACTACCAAAAC
>NW_025849815.1:0-1658 GCF_002878395.1 Capsicum annuum
CTTCAACTGGTCTAATATTGAATACTCTGGCAATTTCATCTTTTTCAAAAATTCTTCAGATTCTTCTTCGGTGATAGGCTTTTTGATAGATGACGGTCCACTCACCGTTGGCTTGGACTTTCTTAAGCTTTCAGGCACGAAGCATCTTCCTGACCTAGTCAAACCCCCTACCTCATCTACATCTTCCACTACTTCTTTCCCGTGATAGGTCATCACAGTCCACCCATAATTCTAGGGAACCCTTTTCGTATTAACTATCGGAGGTTGGGTCACCGGTTTGAGGACAATAAGCGCTGCCAGTGCTCCTTTCACCGTCAAGATGGGCTGACTCAGAGCTCCCACCACTGTCAACTTAGGTTTATCCTGGCTTAAATCAACATACCTTCTGGCGCCCTGTACTGTGATCAGGGGTTTCTTTATGCTTTCTTGGGCTTTATCTTCTTTCATTTCTTCCTGGCTTAATGACATTGCTTTCAAAGACTCCGCTACATTCATCGATTTCTCTTCAATGGTCTGTATCTTGACAATAGGCTTATAACCCCTCAAAGACTCTTTCCCATCATATATCAATTCTAACATATTGGCTTCATCATGGGTTAGCAGCGGATTCTGGTTAATATTTGGACCCTCCGGGGCCTGGACCAGCATCTGATTTATGTCAATTAAATCTTGGACAGCTCTCTTTAAATGCCAGCATTTATCGTTATCATGGTATGGCATATCAGAACAGTACGCACACCTTTAATAATAATCGAGATTCCTCGGCGGTGGATTTGAAAGCCTTCCTTGAATTGGGCTTAAAACCTTCAACTTTCTCAACCTATTAAACAAGCTAGCATATGACTCCCCAAGAGGTGTGAATTGATTTTTGACCACCTTCTATTTCTTATACTTGGGCCTAGGCTGAAAAACTGGGTCTGGAGGGGTTTTGATAATTTGGTGGAGCGAATGAGCGATTTTGTGGAGCTTGCGCGCGCCACTGCGGGTAAGAAGGGGTTTGGGCATATGGCTGCGCACTATATACTGGGTACAGGGGTGGTGGAATGGAATATAAAGGGTTTTGTGGAGGGTAATAATGGTGGGGAGGAATATATGGAGCTTGGGCGTAGACTTGGGCTTGGGATTGGGGATAGGGGCGAGGTGGTCTTTTGGGATAGGAATGGGTTCCCGCTACGACAGTCGCCACATTCTCTTTCTTCTATCCACCTTGAATCGTTTGTATGGTGGCTTTTAATTCGGCAAAACTCACTATTCGGCCGGTCTTAATTCCTCCTCTATCATCTCCCCCATTTTGAGGATTTCCATAAAAGATTTTCCCATTGCCGGAAGTAAATATTGAACAGGTCTCATTCTGTGGATGAATGAAAACTTCTACCAACTTACTTTCTTTCATTGGAGGCTTTACCCTGGCGGCCTGTTCACGCCACCTTATCGCGTATTCCCTAAAACCTTCAGTGCTCTTTTTCTTCATGTTGACCAAGGATTTTTCGTTCGGAATCAGGTCGATGTTATACTGAAAATGTTGAACAAATTTAGAAGATAAGTCATCCCAGCTATTCCATTTATCGATATCTCGATCGATAAATCATTCTGAGGCCAGATCAGAAAGACTCTCGCCAAAGAAGGCCATGAGCAGCTCTTCCCTTCCTCCTGCAGCC
>NW_025849815.1:1758-6002 GCF_002878395.1 Capsicum annuum
CGCGATAAGGTGGCGTGAACAGGCCGCCTTATCGCGTATTCCCTAAAACCTTCAGTGCTCTTTTTCTTCATGTTGACCAAGGATTTTTCGTTCGGAATCAGGTCGATGTTATACTGAAAATGTTGAACAAATTTAGAAGATAAGTCATCCCAGCTATTCCATTTATCGATATCTCGATCGATAAATCATTCTGAGGCCAGATCAGAAAGACTCTCGCCAAAGAAGGCCATGAGCAGCTCTTCCCTTCCTCCTGCAGCCCTCAACTGGTTTCAATAACGTCTCAAGTGTGCTACGGGATCACCGTATCCTACATACTTCTCGAACTTAGGCATCTTAAAATCGAGGGGAAGGTTGATGTCTGGGAACATGCAAAGATCTTTATAGGAAACACTCCTATAATCTCCGATTCCTTGTAAATTCCTCATAGCCTGTTCTAAACTTTTCAATTTCCGGGCTATGATATCCTGTTCCTCTGTTACGACAGGTTTCTCCGTATCAAATGTAAATGCAGGCGGCTGAGTGTACCCATACGGTTCATTTATTTGCAAAGTAGGCTCCGGGGCATAATACTGACTATCTGGAACCTTCAGTACTGGCTCACTGGCAGACCTAGGAAGCCTCATTGTGGGACGCACAACATATATGGGAGTCATGTGGTGGCGGAGCCACGAATACCGGTGTGATCGGTGGCGCTGGCTGAGCAGCGGGTCTTGATTGGGGAGCTGCCAAGGGCACACCCGAATTGCCAGGATAAAAATATCGTGGAGTGAATCCTGGCTCGTGCTCAGGTGAATCAGTAAAAGCAGAGAATTGCGCCTGAGAGAGCGATGGGCAGTTAGAGATATTTCCAAGACCTTCAGGGAGCGGAGGAGGAGGCATTCCGCTGGCACATGCCCGGTGTAAATCTATCAATTGTTGCCTGAGCCTTACTACCTCATCATTGTGTTCAGAACTTTCTTCCCTGTGATCCTGATCTGGGTCAATGAGCGAATTTTCAATCTCCCTGCTAGCCATGGCGAGCTTTGCTTTGGATCTAGTGAAGTATGGGTGACCAGCCAGAGTGCTGCAAACCTACCACTGTTATCTGAAAGAACATGCTCATCAAAGACGACATCCGTTAGGATTAGGGCACACGACAAGAATGGGAATCTCATTGGTAAAATTGTCCTAAATTCATGTTCATTTCTACCAGCTTTTGAGGGTAGCGAGGTCATTTTAACATCATCCTGATTTTTGTCTACACTTATTATTATTATTATTATTATTATTTTCATCCATCTCTGCTCTTTTCTTCTCTTGTTATCTACCTTTATTTTATCATTCTTTATGACTTTTGTTTTTCTTTAAAAGAGGAAAAAATAATGAAAAACAATGAAACAAAATGATTAAATCGAACCCAAAAGTAGGTTGCCTACGTATTATGTTGAACATGAATCAGATCTTGCGTAGTTCGGGCAGCATGTGCATAAACATCACCCACTTTTTTTTTTGCAAAAACAAAAATAAACAAACAAAGGAAAGACGTAACATCATAACATTTTAACGAAAGAAACAACAAAAACATACAAAGAATTCAGGACCACTTTAAAACTAAACAACAAATATGAAACAATATTCTAGACCCCCTAAGACGACATACGTGAAATTACTAATAAAGACCCTAATACCAAAAAACAACTTGACTTTGACTTAAAGCAGACACCACCCTACAATGACAGACACATAAAAGACTCAAACTGAAATAAGATAAGAAATAGTCTTTCAGACTGGTGCTCTGAATGAGATGGACTTGCCTGTGAAGTTCTCTTTCTCCCATTTAAACTTTGTAGCATATCCTGTAAAGACACCCTGATATTAGGGAAGAAACTTCGGGCCAGTATTCCTGCCTCATGAGGAGTGCACTGGGAAAGATTATTCTGACACCTTTCTACCATCTTGAACAAATCTGCTAACTGAACTCTCAGTGTTTCCACTTTGGACCCTACACTTTCATCCTGATGGTCGTCTACTATGCATTCTTCCTGTATTCTCCCTCTAAGCTGCGTTGGTAAGGGTTGACTGATACCCCGAGGGATAGATTAAAGCCAGACCTTATATCCCTGAGTGAAACTCGGATTATCCAAACTTTCTTTGAGTGTGTCCACACCTAGCTTTGTTGCATGCTTCCAAAACTGCTCGTACTTGCTCTCACCTAAGTCTTGGTCCTTGAAGTACTCAACATCCTTTAGAAGATCCACTGCTGGTGGCACGCCCTGCAGCCTACCTAACTGGCGCATTACCCTAGAAGGACTGTATGGTCTAGTGCAATTGAGCCCTAACATAACTAAAGGGAGCTGCGTCTGACAACCCAACAAGATTATCTTCGTTCGAAGCCACAGATAAGTCCACAAAATATTACCCCCGGTTATTGATTCAAGAAATTCAATCCAAGCCTCGACTCCCACAGGTAGCGAGAATTTATCCAAACGCAACCTGGAGTCCATGGCTTTCACTCGATTGGGAATATAATGGTCTGCCACGTCTGGTCTAACTAAAGAAGGCACATGCAAATGCTCCATCATCCATAACTGCAATATCAGGTTACTGCCCTAAAAAATCTCATCCCCCCCTTCACTTCGGTTAAAGCCTTATATATTTCTGTTAAGATCATGGGTATGAGAGTGAACCTGCCCTTTTGATTAATGCCCTTGTCGTTTTGATCCTTATGAAATAGAGCCATCACTACAGATTACAAACGGGTATTAATACGTCTTTTTTCTAGTGAAAACACTAAAATGCCTAATAAAGCGAGGGTGAAGATTTCAAGACGCTTTCTCTCCCACTTCTCCTTAGTCATATGAAATTCATCCCAAAAATAATCAAAACTTTTCGAGGGCCCGAATCTAGCGAACAAAAAATCTAAGGAAACCCACGAATCACTTAAACAACCCAAATGGATACCTTTACTTTTTAAACCACAAGACTGCAAAAATCTCACGCCAGAATGATTTCATGCTCGGATCATATCCTTCTCGATATAAGGCAAATGCAACAAACTGGATATTTCTGCCAAAGTAGGAGTCATTTCACATTCCCCAAACCTGAACACCAAACTACTTGGATCCCAAAAGGTCAACAAAGCCTCTATTAAATCTGGACGATGGGTAACATGCAGAAGTTCCGTAAGATCACCTAATATTTTAATCAGTTTCTGTTGATCAACATAGTTAAACATTTCCCACCACTTGATTAACTTTTTGGGCACCTTTACAACCATTAGAACTCTAGACTTGGTGGACAAATTCATCCTATAATAACACATAAGACGTTATCTCAAAAATTCGATAAGAGCAGAAGATTCCCAACCCTTGGGATTTTTGATGCAAGCACATATCGATGGGACAGACCATATTCATGACTCCAATTTGCCGAACAGAAGTACTGAGCGAAATCAATCTACTTGGCAAACAACTGTAGATTACAGGGCGAGAGACCTAGGCTAATACTAAGACAAAGGCCAACACAAAGAATACCGGACCCACCGAGTGTTGCCTACGTATCCCAACCCGAGGGAAGGGAATCAGGTATGCATAGTTCATCCAAATTTAACTAATAAATTGACCCTAACTTAAGAGACACAACCAAAAACAAACGAATAAAAACTTTTTGGATTTTCAACTAGACATTTCAACTAAGATTGACACCACCAATTATGAAAAAAAATCTTTTTGGTATTTTGTTTTTGACCAATAAGTAGAAAAAGCAAACAAAACCCTTTTTTTTTTGCTTTTTTTTGTTGAACTTACGATACCTTGAGAAGATAAATGCAAAACATAAAAAAAATCTTTTTTAGTTTTTGGATCGTGAAGAACAAAAGCCATAAAGAACTCCAAAATAAACTACGACACTGCATTTGATTCATTCTTTTCGACTCACTCTTTTCTTTTTCTATATTTTCTAGTTTTCTTTTTTTTCTTTTTCGTTTTTGCCTACGCACCTTACTCCTAACAATTTTTTTTTCAAATCAGTCCATCAAATGACCACGTTACCCTTAAAGATGCAACAGTTAGCACGTAAAGATGCTTTAGAGGTGAGTTCCTACAAAGGGCCATGTGGGTCCTGCTAGGTCTCAGTATGATGCACATAAGCATGACCTAAAGGCTAACCTACGTTGTGGTTCACTAACAAAGCGGTTTGGGGGAGCGTATGGTCGATAGTAGCTGCTTTGCTTTCCACCTACTCCATAACACCGACGGCTCCCCCCC